>NW_016907864.1:265979-320276 GCF_001483705.2 Eufriesea mexicana | reverse complement strand
CTGCCTTCTTGCGCTTCGCCGTCTTTCTCTAGCCCCTTTCGCCCGCTGGGGCCCGCTCGGGCCCGCTGCCGCGCGCTGTCCCAGCGCCAGCGGTCGCGCGGACAATCGCGCCGGGACCATGCGCGCGGAATTACGATGGACGGCCGATCGCGCGATAATCCTGAAATAAACGCGACTTACATTGTCCGAACGATCGTCGATCGGAATGGCGATCGATTATGCGGGGAGTGCTGGGCTGCGTGCCGCGTGCCGCGATCCTGGTCCAGATTTTTGATCGTCTCCTACCTTCGCTCGCGAATAATTTTAAATTTTTCACCGAGGCTTCTTCATGGCCGGCGCGTACACGGCCTTGCGAGTCTGTTTGTTGGAAAAATTGTTACGGGCCTGTTGCAGCTTGAACTCGTAAAGAAAAATTGTTTGCGAGGATATTTGAAATTCGCGGAGGAAAGGGGACGCGGATATTTTGTTTTCTAAATGAGAACACGGTTGGTGAATATATTGGGTGTACTAAAAATTCGCGTTGACCCTCGCGTAACCCAGGGACTCCGCACGACGACGCCGTGCGCAAGGTGAAGCAAAGTGTGGTCGTTCCTCGTATACCTTCCGACCCTGCGCCCCTGTCCCCTTCGCCTAGTCTTCTTGGTCGAACCGGAGCTCGCCGAACCAGGCAGACACCGGCGAACCGTGGCCATTCAGCCGAAGCAGGTTAATATCTCGACATTGTGGACACAAGTAATGGGGGCCTTTGCTCCTCGGGACGCGCGGATGGAAGCGCGCGGCGGATATTCTCCTATCACGACCTTTCCTCAATTTTTCTCCCGCTCCTCTTCGGCTATTTATTGCCTCGCTGATTTACCACCTGTATTTGGAACTTTATAGTCCGGGACGCATTAGTGGACGGCTTTAATAGCGCCGGATTTGGCTATCGGCGCCCCGTGTTAGGCCATTTTTTGCTACTTATTGGTTTAACGATGGGAAGCCGGCTAGGGGTCATCGCCAGCGTTCCGATACACCGAGTAACGGTGGATCTCGAGCTAGACGGGTGTATCTAACACCTCTCCACCGTTTATTGCTACATTTAAAGCTCCCCGCGAGTTTCTAATGCCCCAGGTAACGATCCCAGTGCCATCTACGTGTCTTTTCATCCTACAATCCGTGTTCCTCTTTCACGAGTTTCATCCCGAGGCTGATGGGATTTCGTCAAGGTTGAATTTCGATATATAGAAGCTCTCTCGGGGTTCTAATGGGCCCCTGAAATGGTCCAACAGCGTGGTCCAAACGATCCAGACGATCGGTCAGGTATAATAACGATTGATTTCATCCAAGCCTTTTGTGCCCGACCGTCTGTTCCTTTTATATTAGGCTCCAGGAATTTATCGGTTAGGCTTTTTTCCTCGTTTCCTCGGCTATTTTTCACTGGAACGTGCCAAGAACGCGTCGCTCGAATGATCCGCGGAACAATGCCCACATTCATCCTAATCAAAGCTGAACCGCTGCAGGCAGCACGAATTCGTGCCGATGTATTTATCGACGTCAGCTCTAAATCCATTAATTCGATTCCGCATTATGCAAATTCAGCGGCGCGCTCGACGCGCCCCGACGTCCTCAACAGCCGCACGTGGGCGAGACACACGGGGCCCGCTACTTGTAACGCTCGTTCCAGCTCCTGCTTCGGATTCGTTCAAACAAATTCGAGGCTGCACCGTCCTGGAGGTTCCTCAAGAAAGCCCGCGTAGGCCGTGCAACTTCTGACGCCTGACATGCGACTAGCTGTTTCGCCCCTTCCACGGGTACCTGGCTCTCCACAGCCTGGAATTTTCTCAACTGTCTCGCAGCGGGCATTCTTTATTTCTGCTGCAAATTATTGGAATACCATCGGTGTTCGTGTGAGCGACCTTAATGAATTACGTCCACTATTTATGCTTCGAAGATAAGAGTGATACGAGATTGATAATGAAAGATTGCTCGAATGGCGAGCAATCTTCTCGAGCCCAGAGTCTAACCAGCAGAATGCAAGTGTTTCGAGTCATTGATTTAGTTGAAACTTTGCAGGTTTGTAGATTTAGTCAGCCAGTTCAAGAAAATATATCATTATAAAGGTAGCTATAGTTTTCGAGATATTTATGATTAAAATTTTATTATTGCCTTAACCCTTTTGCTACTACGAATGATTATATGTGGTAATGGTTACATTGATTTTTAAGTATATATGTATTGGAATGAGTGGAACAAGTATGCATGGGATAGAAATATCTAACGAATTCAGGTTATTATGATAAATGAGTATGCGTGTAATGATTGAGATGTTGTGCGAATTGTGTATGTAAAAAGAAAGAAAAAAAAGGAGAGTGATTTGACATACGTTAGTTGCAATTGAGTTTTAATAGCGAGAAGACGTGTGAGAGTGTAATTGTGATAGATTAATCATATTTCAACGTAATATTTGTGTTTGATAATCTTTGTAATTAAATGAATAATCGTTCTTATTGTTATTAAATTTCATTCACCACTTACACTATAGTCACCAGCTATGAGACGCTACCTACACACGACGGCTGACTATAGTCCCCGGTCATAAAAATTAAGACAAGTGCTATCGTTTTGCTTAGCTTTCGCAAAGAATTGCAAGCCTTATCGCGATGGTCGGTTTGTCTTTTCCCACCTCATCCCTCCTTCTTTCTAAATATTTATTTTTCCATGATATAAATATTTGACTCCTTCTTTTGCAGGAAAATCCCTGGACCAATGGCGCAATCTGCAATTTATTTGGTCTTGCCTTCATCGAAAAATAGAAAAGGTAACTATTTTGTAAAAAAATTCACGTATCTTTTGAACCGAAATTTTTGATTTCAGAATTTCAGAGATTTCGGAAGCCTGTTTGATGCTGCTGATTGAATGAAATATTCTCAGAGTGCGAGGGGTTAATTGTATCAATCACGGGATGGGGAATTTGTTTGTTACTCGTTGCGAGTAATGCGGAGGTGCATAAAATAAATTAACAACGCCATTCGATGCAGACGGTGCGGTAATAATTAACTCTCGCGTGTGTACGAATGGAGAAATATACGGTAATAACGAGTCTTTCATAGGTAGACAAATACTGGCGAACAGTAGCGTGCATGTCCGAAGGGTACTTCGTCCCCGGAAGATGTTCGCCAAAGAGCTCCCCGAGATCCCCCTGGGCGACTAATTCGTAAGCGGCGCGGGTTGCTCAATAACTCAAACAGACCGTATCTCAACATCGAGAGACAACCAAAGCTTCGTATTTTTATCTCGCGTTTCAGCTATAAACGCGTCGACACATCGTATATCCTCGTAAACGAGCCACAGCTCATTGAAGGTACACCGATCGTCGGTCACCGGTTGATTGGATATCCACCATTGCGTTACCGCGATCATCCAGTCCGCTGTTTCACGTCCAATGGGATTAAAACGGTTCCTTTTTCAACGACGATAAATGTCAGGCCCCTTTCAGACGCGCTCCATTTGATGCGTTACTCAATCGCTCCACAAAATCCTTTCGTTTACCTACATGGCGACAGTTTTCAACCGAACATCGGTTCAATCGGATTAGGAGTAATTAGAAAAATTTCTTCGAAATGTATGGAAGCGAAGATATTCCTATTGTAATTTCGAAAGCTTCGAGTATCGATAATGTTAAAAACTTACAAAGATTCAAATTTCCACCATTATTAGAGCTTCAAGAGATCCGAATTTCAAAAATTTCGAAGATCTCAAGGGACCTATATTTCAAAAGCTTCGTATTTCCAAAATTTAGAGAGATACGAATTACGGAAAATTTCAAAGCTTCCTGTGCTTCGAGTATCGATAATTTCAAAACCTTCCAAATAATTTAAAAATCTTCCAAGAATTCAAACCTTCGTCCCCTTCTTAGCTTCAAAAGGTTAGAATTTCGAAAATTTCGAGGATTTCAATGGATCCATATTTCAAAAGCTTCGAATCTCCAAACTTCCGCGAGTTCCGTGCTTGAAAAATTCGAAAACTACTCAACTTTCAAAAGTTTCGATAGATCCGAGAGTTCGGAGACCTGGATAATGAGGTTCGACCCGAGTCCTAATTCAAACGTGTGGAGTGCACGCGGCCATAAACGTCGTTTGTTCGCGTACGTTCAGCGCGTACGAATAAAACGCGGCGAGCGTCGGGTACATAGCGGAATAACGCGGGTCGCGTTCACGCGCCATTAGAATTCGTTTTGTCCGCGAAATCGCGGCGAACGCATCGCGCGCTTTCTCTCCTCGAATAAACGACAGCCTCGAGGCAGGCAACCCGGTGGACTCGGCTCGCCGAACGTGATACACCTGCGCGGGTGTGACTAATTAGAATCAGCAGCGAGCCAGACAATCGGCAACTCGCACGACTCTGCTCTCTCGCGCTTAATCGCTCGAAAATGGTCCGGGTCAGGCCTGCCGCGTGTGCGTTTACGTAACGCGTCCGCGCTCGTCCGGCATGCGAGCTACGCCAGCGATGAACTTTCGTATAATGAAAGTCAAATGAAAGTTCGCTGTAATAACGCCGATTCTTTCCGATGGACGGCACCTAATCGCGCCATCTTTCCTCGGCAATATTCTCTTTCCTCCGCGAAACCGTTTGCTCCCTCTTCCAACTTATTTGCCATATTCCAATGTCCCCTATGAGTCCAACAAGTGATTCCAGGATAATTCCATGATGACACCGAGATAGCATAAAATTGTCGTTTGAGAATTTTAATCTAGTTTAGGTCTCAGTTTAGGTCAAGCTTGTAATCCTTTGCATTCGAAGCTTTTCTTACGTTTCGAAGCTCAGAGATTTATATTAAAATAAAGAAAGGAAATCAAGGGTATTACATCTCAATATTTCACGTGCAGTTATTTCTGATCTAGATATTGCCTCATGTTCGTTACTCAAGCTCCAAGGTATTAAACTAAACGGTAACCGCTCGAGTGCAAAGGGTTAAGTCTACTGAACCCGTGTCTAACAGAAGCGTGTGAGTATGTCTCCCTGTCTCTAAGAGTCACACATGTCGGTATTAATTTAGAAAGGTCGAAGAAAAAGCGGTAGCATAGAATGAGAAAATAAATTTAAAAAAAGGGAACCTGTCAGGTGCAGTTTCGAGCGAACTGTAATCAAATTGTTACCGCGACAACTGGTTCAGTAGCTGGTGGATGAAAAACTGAAGGAACAACGACCTTACGAGAATGGACTAAGAGAAAGTACCTAAAAATTGACTAAGCTGATATATTAGCCAAAGAATGACACAGTGGAGTGACAAGATCGACGAAAACGCGGAATTTTTAATTAAACGTTTGAAAATGTTAGAGCGAAGAATGTCACGCTATAGTGATCAGATCAGCAACGTCGATCGCGGAATTTTTAATTAAAAGTTTGAAAATGGTAGAGCGAAGAATGCCACGCTATAGTGATCAGATCAGCAACGTCGATCGCGAAATTTTTAATTAAAGGTTTGAAAATGGTAGAGCGAAGAATGTCACGCTATAGTGA
Organism: Eufriesea mexicana; assembly: GCF_001483705.2. NCBI lineage: Eukaryota > Metazoa > Arthropoda > Insecta > Hymenoptera > Apidae > Eufriesea > Eufriesea mexicana. Next base: position 314,777 of record NW_016907864.1, on the reverse strand, counting down.
TCAGATCAGCAACGTCGATCGCGAAATTTTTAATTAAAGGTTTAATAATGGCGGAGCGCTATTAATGGACATCTGCCGGGAGAAGAAAGTACTGCGGCTGTGCATCTCGCGGTACGCTTTCCACGCAACAAAATCGCCAGGTCCCTCACGAAAATGGCGAGGCCGCGAGTCGGAGTAAAAGCGGGGCACGAGGACGGGATCCGTGTCGGATGGACCGCGTGCGCCGATGTTCGGCGCGGTCCTCTCGCTCGTGGGAACGAGGCGAGCGAAGCGCGGAAGCGTGATGCCAGGCCGCGACGGCGGGGAGCCTCGCGTTTTCGTACGATGATAAATGATCTCATCACCGGCATTTAGAACGCTGCGAGGTGTCGAGCGGGCCGAAATGCCTGAGCCGGAGAACGCGGCGTGGAGGAGCAGCTCGTTTAGACCGAGGGCGAAAGGGCACGGATCGCGGCGGGATGATGGTTCGAGGGCAGCGCTGCAGGCGGAGGGAATGGGAAATTCGAAGCGACGCGGAAGGATCATTAACGCCGTGAGCGGTTTTGATTTCTAATTATCCGTTCGGGGAAACGCGTGATGTATCGACCGGGTCCGATCAAGTGGGTTACGAGTCAATCATCGGTTCAACTTGGGCCCCTTTGAATTCGTCGCTGTGACCGGCGATAAGAAGTAAGTTAATGAAGAGTTTGATAAATGGCTGTCGGTAAACCCTGTCGCAACTTTGTTTTCTTCTTGCCTCACGGCGCCATCTACGCGGCGGCAAATAATTACGTTAACCCCCGAATGGTAGCGCAGGTCACGCGCAGGCGCGAGAGTTTTAGGTTAGGTTCGAGCTAGGCCTCGCGATTACGCGGCCTATGCTTCGAATTACATCTGTATTTCGTAATTCTTCCATCCTGAGACCTGACATAACCTAAATAATTACAAATTACGTCCAAGATACGAAGAATTTACACCGAGTTTCGCGCGAATAGTAACCTAACCTGACATTCGACATGGATCATAACCCGAGATACCGGCGACGGAAGTTGAAGGTTAGTTTTCCATTACCATACACCGGGTTAGATCGAAAGAATGAACCTATATTGAAATTAGGCATTAGCAATGCAAGTCAGGCAGAAATTAACGCAGATCGCTACTCACTCTTACCGCTCCTAGTCACGACAGCAATCCCAGCATCCCCCTGCGAAGGCTGCCTCCTGAAACAGAAGAAATAAATGAACATAGAGGTAGCAGTCGATTGATTGAGGCGCAGCCCCGGATTCCGAGTGCCCCCAGAAGATTACATTCGACGTTATTACCACGAAATCGACCGGGGAGTCTATCTAGAAGTCCAGAGGGACTCGGGCAGCCTCCGAGATACGGACGAGCAAAACGAAAAGGAAGAAAACGCGAAAACCAACCGAACCCTATCCGCTCTACCCCACAGTGGATGAAAGATAGGGGTCCGTAGCGGGCCGGGAAAAACAAGACCGAATATAGATTATCGCGAGGATGCGCGCACGCTCTCTGTCCGTAATAACCACGTTAAACGTTTTCGCGACGATGGGACGGCCTAGGTTTGCAGCAGAGAAGACGAAGGGGGTTGGGACGTGGGACGTCGAAAACTAATATCGAAGCCGGGAGGGCCCCGCAATTGCGGTCGCGAGGAACGGCCCTGGCTACCGTGGGCCGCGCATGCGCCGAGGAACTTTGGTCCCATCCGAGCGACCCAGCGTCTACCCTCCTTCGCGAATCGGATTCCAATAATTTCCCCGCCGCGAGGACTAATTTTGAATGCCATTAGTTAGCACACGCCGCCAGGGATGATCCGGCCCCTGGAACGGATCGTTATTTCATTCGTTCGTTTCAGTTGCTCGGACCTTCCGCGTCGCGGCGCCACCGTTCCCTCACCCCCACCCCTTAGACTATCTTTTTCGCTCTTTGTTCGCGATGCTCGCGCGACCGCATGTCGCTCCGATACGCCGCTACCGTCTCATCCAGCCGGACGCCAACGCGTCGAGCCCTCCTCTTCCTCCGGCGGGAGCTTTCTTTCCTTCGCCCAGCATCATCCCCCTTCCTCGCCGCATGGCGCCACTCGCGATCGGATCGGCGATGTGCGGCAGGGATTCGCCCGGCGCGGATCGTGGCGCACGTCGGCGTGCTCGTCTGCGAATTCCGCGGGATCGTTTCTGCCGAGCATTTCCCAGCGTGGATCGGTACGCGCGGTATTGGGTCACTGGGCGCGCGGATCGAGATCCCCTTTGTTCTCGTCTCCGTCTGGCGACAGTTATCGGCCGGCTGCTTCGTCTCGCTTCCACGCCGCGGCTCTTCCGTCTGTGGGCGATCCCGCCGCGTGACAGCCCGTCGGGCTCTGATCTTTTCTGCGCCTCGAGCGGACGCGCCTTCGTCCAGGGTACGCGAGCTCGGGCCCAACGTCGCGTCACTAGGCATACGCCAAGTATCGATTATTCGATTCGCGCTAGACTCGCCGATTTCGCGAATCCTCATCGACGTATATCCATCTGCTGTCAACCCCTGTCAACGTGGACACGTCGTTTCTCAGAAGGATACGAAAACGCGAAGACCGATTGGAATCGAGTTGTGCACCGCGTCCTACCTTTTAAGTTGATAAACTCGATCTTAATTACACCTATCCTTGCGAGATCGGCGTACTATAATTATCCCGGAGAAAAATAAACGCACTCGCGCATAATTAGCATCTGGTCGCCAATGGCATCTAATACTTTTCCGTGCCATAGGAACCAGTTTCAGCAGGCTCCGTAACCAGGCTCCGCATACCCCACGGATCATCGACCACGCAACCTTTAATTGGTCAACGTAGGACCCAACACCCGGAAGCCGGCAGGGCCCTCGCGCAGCGGCATCTAGCGCGCCCGCGAGGCTTGCCTTCTCCGCCGATGGAATTCCGCGCGGATCGGGAAGGGCAGAAAGGAAGTCACGGAAAAGCGGAGCGCGGGGAAGAATAGCATCGAAGGCGGATGGATCGGTCGGCCATTAGGCGGTATTCTCGTATCGGCAGCACGGGCTCTGCCGGCTATTGCCCGTACACGGCTGCGTAGTCGCTCACGTAGTTGGCTTTGATGTGCACCGCGCCGCTTGTGCATTGTAGATGCATTATAATGCATGCCCACTAAGAAGCCGGTCTATGTTGGTATTATGGCCGCGTGAGCGCGAGCGCGAGCGCGACCGAGCGCGCCTCCTCTCTCGCAGCAGCTTCGATAATCGAACGCGCCTTGCCCCGCGCGTACACGCTCCCCGGCCAGGATTATATGAATAGAAAGGCGGCGTGATACGTGATGGGCGTGTGCAATTGAAAATCATATTACGTAAAAGAGCGGGGCAGCAGCGACGAGCCCCGGTGAAAATTTGCCGTTTCTTTTCAGACGCCGCGCCACCACCCCCCACCCTCCGCCGTCCAGCGCATCCCTGCCTTCTTGCGCTTCGCCGTCTTTCTCTAGCCCCTTTCGCCCGCTGGGGCCCGCTCGGGCCCGCTGCCGCGCGCTGTCCCAGCGCCAGCGGTCGCGCGGACAATCGCGCCGGGACCATGCGCGCGGAATTACGATGGACGGCCGATCGCGCGATAATCCTGAAATAAACGCGACTTACATTGTCCGAACGATCGTCGATCGGAATGGCGATCGATTATGCGGGGAGTGCTGGGCTGCGTGCCGCGTGCCGCGATCCTGGTCCAGATTTTTGATCGTCTCCTACCTTCGCTCGCGAATAATTTTAAATTTTTCACCGAGGCTTCTTCATGGCCGGCGCGTACACGGCCTTGCGAGTCTGTTTGTTGGAAAAATTGTTACGGGCCTGTTGCAGCTTGAACTCGTAAAGAAAAATTGTTTGCGAGGATATTTGAAATTCGCGGAGGAAAGGGGACGCGGATATTTTGTTTTCTAAATGAGAACACGGTTGGTGAATATATTGGGTGTACTAAAAATTCGCGTTGACCCTCGCGTAACCCAGGGACGCCGCACGACGTTCGACGACGTCCATCCAGCTTCCGCGGCACGTTCTCTGCGCGTATCCATCGGCTTCCTCGACAGAAGCTGCCTCTCGGCTGGTCTGTAATTTGCGCGGTCGTGCCCGGGGATCAGCTCGGAGTCGTCCTCGCGGAATGATATTCCGCTCGGCCCGGGGAAGGACGGTGGAAGGAAGAGGGAAGAAGGAACCCTTGGGACCGGTGGCGATGTCCGGTAGCAGCCACCGGGCGCGGCGCCACCGTCGCTCGCAATTACAACGCTCCCGGCCGTTTTTAATCTCGAACGACCGGCAAAAAACGTAATAACTTTTTTGCCACCGCGATTACGAGGGCCCAAGGCCCTCGCCGGCTCACCGGATGAGCCGTTCGCACAAAATTGGAGACTCCGCCCCCGCGTGCTCGGGCCCCGGTCCTCGGATAACGACCAGCCTGTATGCAAATCGTCCCGGCAGGCGTTTTCGCGGAACATTATTATATCGCTTGGTTTCGTGAAATTACGCGTGTATTATACGCGAGTAGGGCTATGCTTCTTGCACGTGGGTAGCCCACGGCGTGGTCGATCAGTGACATCACCGGCGGGGATGTCGAATTACCGTCGGAACGGGCCCTGACAACTTTTTAATGGACCCCCTTTTCGTCGTTTGCCGTGCGATCTTCTAGCGAAACGAGCGTATTTTCGTGCCGCGATAACGCGCGTTTCGGACGCGGATCGCGCAGAAAAAGCTGCTGCCAACCGCCGATTGCCATGAAATCTCGGCATGGCCGGGCCCCAGAGCCCGCCGTCGAATACTTGGTCGCTGATTCCTCGGTTAGTCCCAGCGACGCGTAACCGTCTTGCCGATTTTTCCACTCTCCGCTCTCTCCCCCGCGATTGCTACACGTACGCGACACGAAGGCAGGTAAGGTCTACGTCGCGTTTCTACGTAAGGTGTGAGACGGGTGTCGGCGAAGGTGGAGGCGTCATTGTCGTGTTTCGTTTCGTTTCACCGGTTGCGTCAGAGCGCGCGCCGCGCGGACCGGCCACGAGCATAGAAAGCGTACGAATCGAATGGCCGACGATCATTTGTCAAGCGGGAACGTCCGCGTGCTGGGAGCCGCGGACGACTACCACTATCGCGTCTAAACGCGGATTATCGAAGAAGAAGAGGTGGAGGCTGGAGGTGGAGGAGGACGAAAGGAAGAAGACGAAGAAAAAGACGAAACTCGCACCTACCGTATCTCGCCTGGGAGAGTGATATTTCTATCGTGGATGTTGAGGTAGGAACGTGTTAACAATCCGTGCCTCGCCGCTCGGCGATTGATGGCCGTAGAAAAGGGGATTTATTAATCCTGACTATTATCACTGTTTGCCGAGCGGCGGCCGCGGCGACAACGACGACTCTATCGATGTTTCGCGGGGACCCATTACGCCAATCCCGACCTGCCTCACCTTTCGTCCTGCCGATTTCCATTTATCCTCGGCCGGATGACCTAACGACGGTCCTCGAACCGCGGATGCGCTCGGAAAGGTCGAGTGGACTTCGTTCCAGGTGGATCGACTGGTCTCGGGAATTAGACGCTCGGATCGTTCGCGAATGCGAAAATTTGCCACCGGGAGAAAGGGAACAGGTGGACAGTGCACGAGTGCCGATCCGATTGGCGCGATTACGTTCATCGAACGGTGTGGTAACGCGAATACTTTGGTGTATCCTAGGAATAGTAGCAACGTGATTTGCCTGGATCAATTGGGTCACCCGTTGCATTAGATGCTTTTGAAGTAGGTACTTGATATACTTGTTTCGTCTAACACAGGGTTTCTCGATATTTTCCACGATTTGGAGCCTTCGTACCTTATTCCCTTTTCATCTCTATTTATTTATTTTATTATATCTTTTTCCTACGATTTGAATTCGTAAAACATATTTTTTAGGGGTATTCTTATTTATTTATGTAAATTAATTTACGAATAATTGGCTGAGTTGATATAATGTAAACAGAAATATCAACATAAAAGTTGATATTTTTGCATGCCCCCGTTGAGAAACCCTGGTCTAATGTATCTAATGTGACACACACGAGGTTCTTATAATGCACTTGATTCACCCAATGCACCTAAAGTACTTGTCACCTAGTCGATCTAGTCTACGTAATTGTTCATACTGATCTATCCAATTAACCCATTGACAGTTTATCCCGTGACAGTCACGCATAGAACGTCAAGTATTATACACTGACTAATTACTAACAAGATATATATATAAAATACGTTTTTCTACACGTTTAAAAGCTGGATAATTTTTGGACCTGAATTCGTAATTTTATCACACTGTGAAAGGGTTAATATATTAAAAGTATTGCGAAGATGATATATGAATTAACTCGTTCAACCCAATATGACCCATCCACTAATGAATCACAACAGCAAACTTAACTGGATCTAAATATTCCAACCGTGATTTAATTGCGATAAAACTCGATAAAACATAAAGATCGTTGAAAAACAGCGAGTGAAGAATAATAATCGTATACCGGTATCGAAAAAACAAGGATATATTTTCATTCCGTGTGACATGATAAATTAGCGACAAGTTACTCGCGACAAAAACGAACGATGCAACGGAACAAGTCTCGTCCGAGTGGATTACACAACGAGCTATCGTCGAGTACATAAAAATAGGTGTCAAACCGAACGTGTTAAACGACAGGTGAGATGAAAAATCGTTTAAAACTCCGCACCGATGTTTACGTTAAATCACCGGACCTTGCTTTCGCAAAATAACAAAATGAAATTTCATTTATAACAGGCGTCTCACCGTCAATCCCAATTCCGCGAAATTCCATTCCCCGAGCGCGTTTGTCGATTACCATACCGCAAAGATCGGCCGAGCGTCGTTGCACGAACGCGGCTGTCCTCTCGATATTAGACGCGCGAATCCTCCATCCGTTCTCCTGGACACGCTACTTTTTCCTTCTAGTCGTATCACCGGGGACGAAACGGCGAATCTCGTTGCGCAATTATCAGACGAGACCCGTAGCTTTCATCGATCCCCGCGGATCCACGTCCGAGGAAAAGATTACCGGGGAACCGAGATGTCGATGCGTGGATTGCTTTATTAAATTTTGCGCAACGCAAACGATTTTCCAACGACGACGTTGCGCGCAGCAAACGGGCTATAAATCAAGCTGTACAATGACATCGGCACGGCGCTCTTCCACCGGTATCCTCTCCCCGATTTTCTCTCCGCCTCTCGTACCCGGCGACGTAGCTCGCGGGCACGCGGCCAATCCGCGTGTCGTTTACTTACGTAAATGCATTCTAACTTGGCCAGCAGGTGATTACGAGCGAGTACAAAGCTACCGATCCGGGGATCACTTCGCGGGATTAATAAGCACCTCCATCGCTCGAAATAAACGACGGCGTTTGTCTCGTTCCAGTAGCCTTCCAGCAGCGTCGCCGAGTGCCCTATCAGAGGTGCAACACGCGGGTTTAAAGGTTATTGCGCGAGCAATTCGATGTTCTACGTGTCGGGTACTAATTCTTCGAGCTGAGAGAATTTTTCTGACTAATTAGCTTCAACGGAGGGGAAGTGGAAGTTGAAATAGGTGTTGAGAAAGGGGAAAGATTGGAAGCAATCTGAAGAAAAGTAGGCCATTTTTATCGGTGAAAAAGAAACTTAGTAACGGGTTAGAAATTATTATAGTTACTTCTTAGTGACGCCAGTAGGATGTAAAGAGTTGAATGATTTTTCGAATTGTAAATCTATTCGGCATTAAGATAAGTAATAAAATTTTCTGATCTTCCAATATTAAAACCGATATTAAATAGTTACAGGTCGATAGTGTTTTCGTTATAACGCCAATGAATTATAATTTTAAGCATTTGCAATGATATATTAACACTTGGGAGATTAGACCAATTTTATCTGTGAAAATGAAACTTAGTGATGGGTTAGAAATTATTATAGTTACTTCTTAGTGACGCCAGTAGGATGTAAAGAGTTGAATGATTTTTCAAATTGTAAATCTATTCGGCATTAAGATAAGTAATAAAATTTTCTGATCTTCCAATATTAAAACCGATATTAAATAGTTACAGGTCGATAGTGTTTTCGTTATAACGCCAATGAATTATAATTTTAAGCATTTGCAATGATATATTAACACTTGCAAGATTAGACTAATTTTATCTGTGAAAGTGAAACTTAGTGATGGGTTAGAAATTATTATAGTGACTTCTTAGTGACGCCAGTAGGATGTAAAGGGTTGAGTAATTTTTGAGATTGTAAATCTAATCGGGATTAAAATAGTTAATATAATTTTCTGATCTTCCGATATTAAAATCGATATTAAATAGTTACAGGTCGATAGTGTTTTCGTTATAACGCCAATGAATTATAATTTTAAGCATTTGCAATGATATATTAACACTTCGGAGATTAGACCAATTTTATCTGTGAAAATGAAACTTAGTGATGGGTTAGAAATTATTATAGTTACTTCTTAGTGACGCCAGTATGGTGTAAAGGGTTGAGTAATTTTTGAGATTGTAAATCTAATCGGGATTAAAATAGTTAATATAATTTCCTGATCTTCCGATATTAAAATCGATATTAAATAGTTGCAGATCGATAGTGTCTTCATAATAACGGTAATTAATTATAATTTTAAGCATTTGCAAAGAGATATATTAACGCTTGGAAGATTAGACCATTTTTATCGGTGAAAACGAAACTTAGTAACGGGTTAGAAATTATTATAGTGACTTCTTAGAGACGCCAGTAGGGTGTAAAGGAATCTCGAAACCATAAATCTATTCGGGATTAAAATAAATAATATAATTTTCTAATTTTCCGATATTAAAACCGATATTGAATAGTTGCAGATCGATAGTGTTTTTGTAATAACGCTAATGAATTATAATTTTAAGCATTTGCAAAGAGATATATTAACGCTTGGAAGATTAGACCATTTTTATCGGTGAAAACGAAACTTAGTAACGGGTTAGAAATTATTATAGTGACTTCTTAGAGACGACAGTAGGGTGTAAAGGAATCTCGAAACCATAAATCTATTCGGGATTAAAATAAATAATATAATTTTCTGATCATCATCCCTTGAAACCGATATTAAATAGCAGATCAGTAGTGTCTTCGTAATAACGCTAATGAATGATAATTTTAAGCATTTTCAACGAGATATATTAACATTTGAACTGCCATGCACTCTTTATAAGCTCAGTCCTACGCTCAGGAAGCCACGATAAAATTTCCATTATTCTCAGAATATGATGACAAATTATCAAACAATATGTCATGATGTAACTTATTAATGTTTCCTATTCAAAGTTCTCTATTTACGTACGTTGTTCAAATATTCAATAATTGTCTGGAATAATGCAAATATAAATTTAAAAAATTAGTATCGCCGGTCACTGATAACCACCATGACAGTCAACGTATTAACCCCTTGCATTCGAGAGGCGACCTACAGTCACCATTTAATAACATTTTAAAAATCCATATTAATCCCTTCTCGTACTTTAACGAGTCTAACTCGTGATGAAGATATTGGTCCAAACATGAATATCACGAGCCAGACACGTGAACCGAAACTCGGGCCCATGAATGACAAATGAAAAGAAACGATGCAAATTATCAATATCTCCTATTCAAAATTCCCTATTTATTTACATTTTTCAAATTTTCAAAGAATGGATAAAATAAAGCAAACATAAATTTAAAAAATTAGTATCGCTCTAGATTGGTGACCACCATGACTCCACTGAGGAGACCAACACCGGTCACTGATGACCACCATGACAGTGAACGTGTTAAAAACCTATTATATATTAAATCGCGTTTTTCGCGTATCGTGTACGATGATTTTAGATACAGGGATTGCTATTTATTCGAATATTCGCTATTTATCATCGACTTGATCAGTTACAGATTAGACAGCGCGAAGTTACTTCCCCGCGATGAATAAGTTGATTTAAAGGATACAGGATTTACCCGTCTTCCATGAAACTGGCGATATTGAATCAGCGAACGGTAATCAACTCGTCTCTATTCCACTCTTGTGACGTTAATCTGTCGTACAATGGCCGTTCGTTACACGCATTCTATTTCCTCCCCGCTATTTTTCCCGCGGATATGCAACGGGTTTGCCCCACGTCTCGAAGAGGCACGGATTGCTCAAGGATTACTCCTCCAACCGCGGGATTGCGACCGCTCACTATTTACCTAATTTACATTTATATGGTCAGATTTTTCCGTATACCTGGAAAGCCGCCATTAATCAAGCCAGCGTGCGTGCGGCGTTACGCGTAATCGTGTTCCACGTTTTTCCACATCGCGTTGGAAAATATCATCGACTGGCCAACCGATCATAAATGTTGCCGCTCTCCTGCCATTTTTTCCAATCGAAAAATAGACTCGCGTAAAGCCTCTAATTGATAATTATATTCACCGATATACCCGTCGAGGAAAGAGGAGAAATTTCTTCTACCTTCCCCAGGCATTCGAGTCTTCGACTCTTCTTTATCTATCGAATCCTTTCGAGATTCATTCTCAACCTCGTGACACGACTACGCGATCCATACTTCCCACAGAGGGATAAAAATATGTTGAAAGACAACGTTAAACATTATCACTCTTGTCTCAAACAGGCGAAGGTTAACCCTTTGCATTTGGCAGACTTCGGCAGAGCAAATTTAGCGTTTCGCAGTTACTTTTCTGTACAGGATTTAAAGTAAAATATGGATATTAAAACGCACAGAATTTGTTGAAACTAATTTGTGTTTAATACTACTTATAATACGTAAAAATACAAAATTTTTTATTTCTCTAATTTTCTGTAATTTTCTGTATTTTTCGTCTTGCGAACGTCCCCACTGCGAGGACATCGACCGCAAAGGGTTAAAATTGGCCTGTCTGTTTAGGGCCACGCAGGTCGAAAATGTCTCCACAAAACGGGAAACAGAAGACAAAACGCACGATTACTCCGCAATATTCTTTTTTCTAATAATATTTATTTTTTTCTAATAATATTATCAGTTTTAAGGCCGAGTTGTTCCCTGAAAAAATGTGTTAGGACCCACATAACAACACGTGGTCATCATTTCGTGGCATTATTTATTATTACGTAATCCTGTTCTACTTAATTTTATTTCTTCTATGTAACTTGGTGTATAGTGTTGTACCTTTTATTCTCTGCTGTATGTCCGTAAGTTTCAATAAATAAATAAATAAATAAATATTAAATACTGTCAGTCTGGAAACATTGTCTGCACGAAGAAGAATAGCTGGCCATAGTTTTATCTTTAATTTAATTAATAATCACATTGATTGCTCCTCTCTTCTTGCGTAAATTGATTTCCATGTGCCAAACACTCTTTATAATCGTATAGATTCTTTTTTATGGGTCTTCACAAACTTTCAAAGAACGATTAAAGCTATTCCTTCTGAACAGAGCGTTTATAGGCACGTCTTTTCGGTGTTATATTATGTATAATTTGTTTGCTTTTCTTCTATATGTGTAATTTTATATAAATGGACTACGGTCTGTTTACGAATAAAATAATAACAAAGAAGAAGAAGAGAAGGGAAGAGATCGCCTCTAAATTGCTAGGATGTAGAGTTTATTTTAGTATTTAGCTTTTTACTAGAACAAATATTTTCGATAAAAGCGATTATCGAATCGCGAAGGAAAATCGCAGTAGGTCCGAAGTAGCGATGGGTGAAAAGATATAAAAGATGGAGAAAGATGGACGGAATTATTGAGACGTGATCGGTCGGGGGTTAACGCGAGGCTCGAAGGAGCCTCTTAATTGGCCCCCCTAATCGAGGAGGTTGCAGCAACGGTACCAGAAGTCGATGTTTCCAATCGGCGTTCCATCGACGGCGAAACGAGATCCGTGTAAGTGTACTTGTAACAACGAGTCCATGATCGTTCAGCCGAATCGTTAGAAACAATCGGGAGGTCTATCGATCATGTTACAATCGGCAGTTCGTCTATCGATCATTTCGCAGGCCACGAAATCGACGACCGGATCGTTTCCACGCAATGTCGAAGGAATTGCTTCGGGCCTTGTCGGCAACCGATTGCTCCCAATATCATCGAGGCCTGTGTCACGAGACACGATTAATCTTATAACCAAAATAGTAAGATATCCCTAAAGACACGTGTACGTAATATCGAAAGTTGAAATACTAACTTAAACTGTATTTCAGCGATTAGTCATGGAAGACTTTAATAAAATAATTAGATATTCCTACTATGACTTTTAGTCCGTACATCTAAAGCAGTAGAGGATGTTAAAAGTACATGAAGAGCTCTGAGTAAGTACTGACTGGTTTATTAACCCTTTCTCTGGCAAGAAATTCACAGACGCGTGTGTCGGAACGGTCTAATGTTTCTGTGACAATTGCCTGACGACGTGTATGCCACGTCGTTGGTGATTCTGCGACAAAAGCATTACGACGTGCGTGGCACGTCTTTCCAGCGCAAGTGGTTAACCCTTTGGCTACGGCAGGCGTCGCCACGAAGTCTCCCCCGCAGAATGAAACGACGTGTCAAAGATGGAAACATTACGATCGTACAATCTTTAGTACTCGGACTTTCGACGCAAATTTTTTGAAAGAAAAACTGACCATTGTAATAAAGCTTGCAATTCTCTGCCAAGGGAGCTAAGAGGAACAGTAGCACTTTGTAGCGACCATCATTCTCACTTTCGCTACTGGAGGGATTCTGACTTCGAAGAGTTTCCTCGGAAAACTTCCAATTCCTGACCTTCCAATAGTATCCCAGTTTAAGGCAGGGCCTGCTAGAAGTATAATATAATTTAAAAGTAAATAAAAATCATATATACCCCATCTACCTCCTCTTCCCTCACCCCCTTTCCTCCTACTTATTTAATTATTTATTTTATTTATCTATCTATTTATTTATTTATCCACACCCTTACCTATTAAAACCAAAAGCTGTATAATTTTCGTGCCTTTTCTATACATAGGCAAACCCACATGCTAATATAAGTTAGTTCTTAAGTTTATATTACCCTAAAGCGATAAGCGCGATTTAAGTTTGATTCTAGATCGCGAGTGCTTCACGCTGGAGCCATCAATCTCATGGTCTAAATTTTCATTTGAAACTCTTTTGTACGTTTTGGTTCTTTTATATGTATATTATTGTATCTAGTTTCGGATGTATTAAACGTATGTTAAATTAGAATTGGAATTAGCCTGCTGGAAGAAAGCCTTACTGATGAGTCCACTAGCAAGCCTGGGACGAAACGCATCCTTTCCTTTTCCTGTCGTCCTTCTATCTGTTACCCTATCAATAGCAACGACGACCACGAGGATACCACCAACAGGCCAGCACCATAAAACACCCAACCCATCATCAGGAACCACAAGTCAGCTGAGTGCAAAGAAGTCAGTTCGTATCAAGCTCTTCGCACGAGTACAATCGAGTCAACCATTGTACGTAATAAAACCACCTCTCCCTTGGAGACAGAATATTTGGAGTAGTATCATAGAAAACCTGATAACTATATCCTACTGCTTAATTTTTTTATTCAATTTTTGTGACCGATGACTATAGTCACTCGCTGTAGCGAAAGGCATAAGGAATCGATGGGTTTTTACAGATACAGTTATTTCATCTCTAAGGAAGTGACGAATTAATTAGGGTTGGGCTTTTGGGTCTTGACGTCAGCTGTGAATTACTCGTCGTTCACGAATCTTTTCAAATTCGTCTCAAAGGCGTGCTCGATTCTCGATCGAGCTGCTAGAGGTCGACGTGGGTTAAGGAGAAATTTTTACTGCAATTATTTACGATCGAACTCTGGCGAGTACTTCTTCCTTAATTAGGCACTGCTGGAAGACGGGAGACGTTAGAAAGCGTACGACGGTTACAATAAACGTCTGATTGCTTCGCGACCGGTAAAATCCTCCGGGATGCAGAATCCTGCAGACGCGAGAAGAAATTCGGGTTACGCGAAGACGGTTAGGCCTCGCATCGACAGACCTCGTCGAGAGGATGGACAATAGGGACCCTGAAAGGAGAGGTGAAAAGCACTCGTAACGACGATAATTCGCGAGTATCGAATCGACTTTCGATCCTTTTCTTCCAGTTTCACTATAGAAAAGTTTCTCCGATCGATTTAACACCTTGGCAACCGGATATTTGATCTGCATCCTTTCACGAAGGACCGGGTATATAATAAACTTTTTATTCGAATGACATTACTGCGTTAAAATTGGTTTATTACGGCTCTTTTGAAACATCACTTTACACTACTTGACATTTCTTCATTGAACATTGGGGGATAGTATCCTTCTTACATTACAAGAAAATAATGTACGAATTTCTTCACGGAGGAATGCCCAGCAAAATTTCGGGTTACACGTGTTACGAACTTCAGAAATCGTAAAAAGTCGAATAAGTATTACGTGATAAAATAAAATAAAACACAGGTAACGAAATTTAACAATCCCATATGCTAGAAAAACATTTTCCAACATACATTAAGAAATAGGATCATATACCAATAATTTTAAGAAAGACACGATAAAGCACATAGGCGTAGAAAAATGGAAATCTCCGTAACTGATCGTTAATGATTGGTCGTCAAGGTGTCAAGATAAGGGAATGGAATTTAGCAAAGGAAAGATGATCGATTTTATTGTGCGAATCGACGCGAGAAGTTTGTCAACGAGGAACGTGGTAGAAGCTAAAACTCACGGCCTCGAGTATGGCATCCGTGGAATCCTGGTGACGCGCGAAGTGAATCGAATTATCGTCGGGGGGGAGGAAGACGATGGAGATGGTTGGACGATTGGACGAAGTCGGGCGATAATTCATTACACCCCGGCCACGGTTCTCGTCTCATTTTCGCTGCACGGGGTCCTCGATCACGCCTAACGGCATCGCATCGGCGTAAATACGTTGCGTAATTAATTTCGCGCAAACCACGCGGCTAGCCGGTGCGGCATTATATTTATAGCGGTGCATTAACCCCGCCGGTGTGTTTTATGCACCGCTCGGCATCGTTCCGTGGCGAACGAGCAGCGCGGCTCGGCGTCCACCGAAAAAATCGCTCGACGCGCCGTTGCGAGGAGGAAGAAGAAGAAGAAGAAGGCGCACGATACGGCGGGCCAAAAGGGGAGAGGAGGAAGAGGGACGCGATTACAGGGGTCGAACACCGGGTGAAAATATCGATAGGAGGTCAGCGAGAGGTTAGTTAGCGCACTTTCTATTTCCCTGTTCTTCCTTCGCCTCTCTGTCTCCTCTCTGTCTTCTCTCTTCCTCCATTCCCCGGCGTCTCTCTTACATCCTCACGCCTCTTCTTCATCCTCGCGCAGCGTAGGCGTGGATACCCTGGTACCTCGTGGCGAGTCGGCCACGCGGTGGACCACTGACTGCGCACAATTAGGCCTGGGCGCAGAACGAATTCATCTTCGTTGGATAAGCGAGACTCCGGCCAGTTCGGCACGATCGATTATCAATCATTCTACCGCGGTCCACGATCCAGCATCTCCGCGCGCGCGCTCGCGCGGGAAAAAAGTAGAACCAGTATACCCCGGCGCAACAGGCGTGCACGCGGGCGCGAGAGTGGCCGCAGGGTGTATCCACCCCCGCAGCCGAGCCAGCGTCGGCTTTCGACGTTTCCTGATGGACGTTTCCAGTGCCTCGCGGCCACGCACGCCGCGATTGGGATAAAGTGGCTGTCGGGATTTATAATGATGGGGCCCCGCGCGCGCGCTGCATTTTATCGAGTGCCCCGGAAACTCGATCCGCTGCGTCGTGATTTATCGTCGCGCGCACTTTCGTAAGGTGGCTCTCGAGGAGAGTGGCACCTCTCGCGGTTACCGTTCCACGATTCTGGGATGGACTACTATGCGTCGCTGAAAAGAAGTCGTCTGAGAAACTCGTAGGACCGAATCCCCACGAGCAAGTAGGAAAACAATCGCTTCTATTGTTCCAGGGCACAAGGTAGCTAAATTTTGTCCTCAACCCATATCTTCTTCTGACTGGTGCACCTGTCTCGTTAATAAATTTTATCCGGATCTAATTTTGGGGGCTGGTCTCGCCGAGGGGCTCACTGAGTGGTCTACTATGCGCGGCTGAAAAGAAGTCTAAGAAACTCGTAGGACCCAATCCCCACTAATCCAATTATTCAAACGTCATGGAAAAAGTAGAGTAAAGCGCTTCCCTTATTGGCACAACTGATCTCTTCCTATTAGCCCGGTCATAGAACACCGTGTGACAAAGAAAGCGAAGGAAACAACGAGACAAAGTGTGACAGACGCAACAAATAGATGCAACAGCGTAGACTCGGCCCAAAAGCATATTAACTTCAGATTCTTCCGATGAACACACGATTATTTGCAATTACTAATTACTAATTGGCATCTGGATCAACTTTTCATCGGATTATGCAGCAAACGTGCCGTACTGTACACATATTTTTTATATTTATCTCATATCGTAGGATTTTTTTAAACGGTTATCCAGTATGATGCAATTGCATAATTAATTTATCGTAAAAAATACATCTTAAATTTTAAAGAATTTTACTGATATCTTACGCCTATGTTAACGTAACACGTTACCGAACTTGGAGGTAGTAGTTTTGGGAGTGTCATAGAAGAGTGGGTATTTCTAGTGGAATACCCCTCGTGCCCCGCAACCGAACGAGATGACTTCTTTTCAGCCACGCATAGTAGTTCTTTGCATTTTCATTTTCTAACTTTGTTTGCAAAGAATTACAAGCGTTTTTACGATAGTCGATTTTTCTTTCGTCCTTTTTATTTTTATTTTTCAAAAGACTTGTTCTCGAATGCCCCCTAAAGACTCCATGGTCGTAATGTTTGCATCTTTGGCAAGACGCTTCGTTCTACGAGAGGGACTTATAAATTCGTACAGTTTCCATTGACTACTATTTCTTTGCATTATAACCCCTTAACAATTCTGACCCCACCAGTCATCGCCTTATTAAGAAATTACGAGGCGAGGTAAGGCAAAATTGCGGAGAATCGGGGATTTAATTCCGGGGTCCATTGCTATTCAAACGACTCCATATCTCGAAATGCTGGAAGTCGTTGTTGCTACTACCCACGACAATCTTCGAACAATACCCCGATGCAAACCTCGCCTCGACAGAGACCAGGCACCTGAACCGCGACTCTCGTCCGAACCCTCGTGCCCTCTCTTCTCAGCCGAGGGATGAGAGTCCGCGGGTGCCATCGGAGTGGAGAGGCGACGTGGACGGGTAGTAGCAGAGACGAAACGAGACGCCATAAAGCAAGACGATCCTATAAATGCGTTTCCACCATGTAAGCCCGGGGTTTGGACGCTGTCGCACGGACGGGCACCGTGCTTCTTCCTTTAATGCCCCCACCGACAGCACAATGTGAAACCCACTCGCGACAACTTTATTAGAGAGAGTCGCGGCTACATCGTGGCCTCGCCGCGTTTCAGATTATAACGCGTACACCGCTCGTAACTGTTACAAAGATACACACCGTTCCCTGTCTTTTCTCTTGTTAAAGGTCTTCCTGTGTACCGAGATGGGAGAACGGCCGCAAGGTGCGTTACAAATGGCGGCCGCAGCGGCGGAACATCGGAAAAGTAAATCGAAATATACGGCACTGGCAATTTCGTCTCCACTCGTGCTACTCCAGCTAACTAGCCATTGCTCGCACAGTGAGTCACTCTGGTACGAGTATATTGCCGACTTTGAACGATTGCCGCGCTTTTATAGTCGTTATGACTTTCGAGATCCTTGTCAATGCGAATATTCGTAATATCGATTAGGCTTTCGTATTGACCGCGTTGCGATATGAAATTCGAAATAGAAATTTCATATGATGATAGGTTGAGTTAGGTAAGTTAGTAGGTTAAGTTTAGCGTCGATTGATTTGTTGAATATCTTCCTTTTTAAGCGTGTATCATCGTTGATGACGAAGAAGATGCCAATTGCATTTGAGGTATTCCTGAGTTTATTTTTATTTTTCGTGTCTCTTGCGTCGCCATTTTTCTATGAAATAGAAATCCTGAAAAATATTTGGTTACTAACTAGGTTCAAAATTAACCAGGCTACTTTGTGTCATTGGCTCGGTGTTCTTCAAATTGTCATATAAATTTTCATTTTCTATAGAAATAATGAAAAATATTTGATTGTTAACTAGGTTCGAAATTAACCAGGCTACTTTCTGCTATTGTCTTTTATCGCCTTTAAGATATCTCTGAGTTTATTTTTATTTCTCGTGTCTTTTGCGTCATGATTTCTTAAGATCCATAGAAACCCTGAAAAATATTTGGTTGCTAACTGAGTTCAAAATTAACCAGGCCACTTTCTGCCAATGTCCCAATTTTCTTTAAATTGTCGTGTAAATAAGTGTTCCAAAATCGCTCATGGCACGGAAATTTGTTGCTGATAGAGTATTTAAGATATTCCCGAGTTTATTCTTATTTTCCGTGCCTTTTATGTTGTCATTTTTCTATAGAAATCTTGAAAAATATTTAGTTGCTAATCGGGTTCAAAATTAACCAGGCCACTTTCTGCCAATGTCCCGGTTTTCTTCAAATTGTCATATAAATTTTCTTTTTCTATAGAAATCCTGAAAAATATTTGGTTGCTAGCTAGGTTCAAAATTAACTAGGCCACTTTCTGCCAATATCCCAATTTTCTTTAAATTGTCATGTAAATAAATATTCCAAAATCGCTCAAAGCACGGAAATTTGTCGCTGCTAAAGCATTTAACATATTCCCAAGTTTATTCTTATTTTTCCTGCATTTTGCGTCGCCATTTTTCTATAGAAATCTTGAAAAATATTTGCTTACTAGCTAGGTTCAAAATAAACTACGCCACTTTCTGCCAATGTCCCAATTTTCTTTAAATTGTCATGTAAATAAATATTCTAAAATCACTTATGGCACAGAAATTTGTCGCAGTTAGAAATCGCGATATTTTCTAATCTACCCTGTCTCGATCGCTCGATCCGGTACAGATTCTCATTTATAAAGATTTCGAAACTGCTGTCGCGAGCTAATAGCGATCGTTAGAAATTGGAGGCGTAGTAGGGGTAGCAAAACCTCGATGACTCACTGCATCGTATCTCGATCCTTTGATCGATTCGTAGTAAGCCTACCATCAACAATGAGTATATCAATAAGAACGCTATTAATATCGAGTACCACCGACGGACTTTCAAAGTTGCTCGAGAATCTAGCCTCGATGGTTGTCATTTTTCTCACTGTTTCAGGCGCAACCGTATCCAACGTATCTCCCAGCGAGGAAAAGGAATAACGCGTGGAACCATTTCGATATACCACTTTCATCCTCGCAACGCTTTCAAGTCAATCACGACGACGATACCCAACACCATTTATTCGCAATCCGGAATCGACGTCTCGCGGATAATTGAGTTGAACGGCGAACACCCATATACCGGCGACAGGAGCGAGACCCTCATCGACAGATGATTTGTTTACGACGATAAGATTTCACGTATCGAGGCTGCCGGTTAAACAGGCGCTCTCGTGAAAGCGGCGGGAAGCCGGGTGCCGCGGCTTAACGATGTGTAACGAAGTAGTCGAACCTCGCGTCAATCGTCGTAAAGCATCCAAAGCGTGATCCTGTCTGCCTCGTTGCGCGCGCGGGTACGCGTTGGATAACGGCCCGAGGAGAGTACCGGAGGATCCAACGTGGAACACCGTGGAACACCGTGGACGCGTAGACGAATGAAAATTTCACCGTCGTTACACATAACGCGCTGCCGGCGGATCCGAAAGTCGACGCGTGAGACGTTCCATTATCTCGATTGGCAGTTTTCTAAAAGGATTAATCTTGGCGGTTGTTCGACCGAGGAAGAGAGGGGCAGCGTACGAATCGGCTGGTCGTGTCAAACGATCGACGAGGATCGAAGACGCGCGCGAAATACCCGATTGTAATGAAGAAGGATGCTGTTATGGCAGCCTCTGCCTCTGCCGGCGTCTCTATTCTCGGTGCAACTATCCCGGGGTTCCGCGACCCGTGTCAATTTTAACGTTTCACCGGTGATTGCTTCCTTGTACGCCGGCTCGAGTGGCCACGCGGTGAAATCTCGAATTAAAATCCTTCCCCGATGTCAGCCGATAATGATAACGAGCGACCGCCGAGGTGCTAATAGCTTGACAGCCGCGGATCATCGATTTCCCGCCGGCAGGAGCTCGAGGATTCGCGCGAGAAAGGGATTCGATTGCCTCGGGACATTGTTTCCTTGCAAGGATCGAGACGAGGCTCGAATGGTGCTTGCCATTTTTCCAAAATGGCTGAAATACGCGCTCCTCGCGCTGCACGGTGTCAAGTCGTGACCTCGTGGTTCGAGGAGCCCTGGACTCGAGGATCCGTCTTTGATCGAGAACGTATCCGCTTTCTACGATTCACTCCCTCGTGAGAATGACAGCCGGACGCGTTAATTGACGTCGAAGACCGCTCCTAGCCGGACAGTCGATGGAATCATTAATTATCCCGATAGGTTAACAGAGGTCTGCCAACCGAGCGAGCGAAAGGTACCGGTATTAGGTAAGATCGTATCCATTCGGTAGCATTCTCGCGCAGGATCCCATCTTCCAAATGCATTTCTCGTCGTACCAAAAATGATAGGGGAACGATAATCAGAATAATAAACTGCGCGAATAGACGAAGATTCGAATAGCAGTTGACAGATGATATTTAGCACTTCGCTCGGGAACTCAAATTACGCCGCGGCTTTCGAAACACTTAACAAGGTGGACGAGTCTGACACGTGTGTCAGCCGAGGTTTATCCGTGTATAAAGGAACACGGTCGAGGAATGAAAAAGCAAACGCAGAATGGGCCACCTGTTCAATTCGAAAGAGCCAAGTCAAAGTTCCCCAGGCGTCCTTCCGGGTCGTTCCGAGCAAAGTTCATCCTCGAACGCTGTGATCCGAGCACTGTGATAAGTTGGCAGTCTCATTGGCCGTCGCGTAATAGGCCCACCTTGTCCAACCGCGATCGTAAAGACGAGTCACATGAATTTTCGTTATTAATTGGAAACGTCACATCTGCATGTAGGATTATATTGCGTGACGTTACGAAGAGAGCGAACGGGGCGCGATAAAGCACCGACGTACGCTATTTGACGCGAAATAAAAACAGCGTCTACGTAAATTATCCTACCATGTCAGACGCGTACACGTGTCCGAGAGCCTCAAAGATGGAGTCGAGCAGAACGAATGGATCCGATAAGACGAATTCCCCTCGGACGCTCGAACCGTTACAAAATTCGCGAATTAATAAATTGGCAACGAATACTGGTTATTTAATGCCACGCGCAAAGAGAATACACGTCCAATTAACTATGCCATAACGAGTCAGGCGAATTTCATTATTACCCGAATATGTCGCACATTGGAACAGAATTACATATATAACAGGGTACAAAGAAAGGAGTAAACAGGACACGGTAATCAGAACCAAATGGAATCACGCGATGAGCCACTGGCGTAGGCACTGACCATTCCAAAGTCAGATGAGATCATAAATTTCGATCATATCAACGAGTACGCGTCATAGGGCTCACCCCTATGGTATTCCTAGGCCAAAGGATGCACTGTACCCCTCTTGTACCCCAGCAGGAGCAGCCCGAGGAACAATGGCGGCCGCGGATGGCAGGATAATTCGAGGCCGCGAAGCAAGAACGAGGTTTTGCCGGCGCCTATGAGATCCCGCGGGATTACGAGCGCGTTGCCCGAGCGGATTCACATAATTCGCCCGGGGCGCAGCGCGGCGTTCGTTCGTGCCAAAATAAATCAGGGGCCCGGTCGGTTGAAAAATAGCCGCATGGCATCCTAGTGTATATATTCGGGTCGCGAGGCCGAACGATCCTAACAAATTGGTCCCGAAGCAAATGGGCGCCACGATGCCGATTTATTATTATCTATTTACGATGCGCCTTAAATCACGCGTACAGACCGTAGTGGCCGGCGGCTGGCCGACTCGGGCGAAATCGCGAAGAAAGCCGTCGAGGGAACGAGGCGGCGGAAAGTGGTACCACGCCGCGTATTATTAACCGTTTAGCCAATTTGACAAGCGTTGTACTTTCGAATCGCGCCGGGGCCCCTGGCCCCCCACCCTCCGCGCGCTCGCACCGCGAGCGGGTACACGCGTCCCGTGATTTATGCGTAAAAGCGGCCCCCTTTTTCCCGCGGCTCGCGGCAGCTTCGCGAATTACACGCGTTATTAGCGCTATTTTGCCATCCTCTACAACGATCCGTCCTGGCAACAATGTTTGCTTTCGATTGATCACGCGAGTGGCGTGCGTGCGTGAGAGGAGACGAGAGGACAGTGAGATACGCGTATGTGTTTGGGCCTTTTAGGATCATTTTGTGCCTTTGCTATCAAAGATGGAAATTTTACGAAGATCGTTCTTCCTTTTTTCATTAATCTGAACTTATCTCGGGTTAATCTTGTTGGGGGGTTAGGCACTTTCCATATTTAGGTATTTCTGGTTTCTTTTTCAATTTATAGGTGTTTATTATTGACGTTCAAGATCATAAAATGGAACGTATTTCAATTCTAATAGGTCTTGACTGAAAAATTCAATTTTATTGACATTTTCGACTAATATCCATGATGAGATAATAGTTTGGAATTCTATGTGATTTTTGAAAATTTAAATGTTCTAATTTATATGAGTATACCAGAGTTATGTAGATTCAGACCTTGCTCTGATTTGATCTGTTGATCTTTCTCGTTATTTGACATTAGCAGCACGAGGGATAATTACAGGGCTCTTCTTTTTGATATAAGATTTTATGACCTGATTTCCACGGTCACATTAAATAAAGAACAACCTGTAATTTGAAGAGGATCGGTATAGCACAAACGCACAGTATTGTATCGGATGTAGAAGAATAGACGAAATTCGCTAACATGCTTTAGACTTATTTTTCCCTTTGAGATCTAGTAGTATATCCATCCACCCCCACTCCTGTCCTTACACTGCGTAGAATAAAATTAGGCATAAAATTTTGACCCCGATTTCCTTCCTTATTTCTACCCCATCTAGAAAAGCGTCTTATACCCAGATATTTACCCAGCTACCAAAGAACCGCGATGAAAATAAAGCACTGGGAGGTCCACCCGAAGCCAAAGACCCCCGAGCCACATAGGACGACCCGAATTCGAATCCACCTGCGGCCCACCGACCCGAAGCAGCATCCCTACCGATCTCCACAGCCCAGAAACGATTCCCCTGCGGATTTCACGCTCGTGCTCGAAAATTCGTGGCAAGATTGGCCTTGACGGGGCATCCCGGTGCCCAACGAGGCTGCGGTGTACCGATCAGTGACGTATTGACAGACGTGAACAAATGACAGCGCGCAGCTGGAGGGAAGCGTAGCCGTGCGCAGGGCCCGGCTAACAAAGCGGGGACGGGGCAGGAATATCGTCGAACCCGGCGAGCGCGGCGAGCATTATCATATTATGCTCGTTTGTAACTACAAATTGAGTTACCCCCGCGTGAACCCCGCGCCACTCCCGCCGCCGAGATATATATCTCCGGCCGCACTGTCAGCCCGCGAACGATAGCTCGCGATCGATACCCTTCGGCCAGCACCCTCTCCGCGCGCAGGGATCAACCTGCGTCCGTCCGGAGGAGTCAGCCGCGGGTGGGCCAGCTCGCTCGCCTCGATCCGCTCGTTTTCTCCGGTCAAAGGTGAAAAATGTCCGACTCGCGCGTAACAACCAGACGATCCGACCGATAAGATTCGCCTGATATATGCGTCGACAAATCAGACTCGTTTGGAAGTTTCGCCCTCGCGGATAGCTCCGAGGATGTGGCTACGTTTGCGCCTGTTTGTACGCACGAGTCTGTGTGCGTCGATGGGCTTCGAATCGGGTTGGGTTCCGAATTGGGATCTACGAATAGTTAGGGGGTTTCGGATGTTCGTAAACTTCAGATCAGATCATGCGAGTCGGGCAATTTTCGACCACCGTGTGCTTCACGAATGATAAATTAACCGTTACCGTCCATCACACACGCAAACTATACACTTAGGAATGCTAGGGTTTCAGAGTGAATGCGAGGGAACACTTGGTCCTACCTAGCTGATGATGGACAATAAACAATAAGCAGCGTAGGGTTCAGGCCGAATGTTCAGAGTGTTATCTGGACTGCGTATGTGAGGACCAGTGACTGTGTGCAAGGTTGTATGAACGGGATATCTATGACAGCATCGAATGCAAGCGAAGAGCGAAATGTGTCTGGGTGTTTAGGGTTTGAATAAGCAAGGTTCGACTAAGGGTGCAAGGATGTGAAAGAGAACAGTGTTTTATGGAGTTTAACTCTTTGGTCTACAACCACTTTCGGCTTTCGGGTCGAAATTGATTATCACGTGCCTGACACGTGGTGCATCGATTGGGTCGAAACTGACTATTACGGGCCTGGCACGTGGTAGGTCGGCCGGGCCAAATGTAAACACCACGTGTCATGCCATTCGAATAGCACGGTCCAGGTTAGTGGACTCAATTGCGTGTTGCACGTTGAATTATATTTCCTTAAATATATTAGAAAAGTATTCCTACACAATGCCTCCAGAAAGAAAATTTCGTGTGCGATTGGAACAATTTAAGACAGATTTGCCGAGCCGTGAAATGGCTTGAGGGCTCGACAGTTTGGGACCACGTTTACGTTTTGGGACCACGTTGCTGAATATTAAATCGTAGGGCAAGGGGTTAAGGAAGAATGGACGTGAAAGTGCTAGTTGCATGATCATAAATCAGTTATCGGTCTAGCCTTTTAGTTTATACTTTACTTCCAAGTCTCATTTAGCTCGTAATAAATATATATCAGAATACATCTCTTATTCCTCATATTTGTCATGTCAAAAGTATCCCTATATACATTTGCAGATGGAAGACTCGTCGAGGGAACAGGGTACGATAGAACCGAAATTATTCAGCGATGAGGTACGACATTTCCACGACTGGGTTCACCGTCGTCCATTAAAATTCACTCTCGACTCGCAAATCGAAATAGCTGGTACGATTTTCGATACCGGCACCTGGGACAATGCGAGAGGTAGCGTTATCGGGACAGGGATCCGGTAGAAATCTCTCGCCGTTTCGAATCAATTGCACACCTTGCGGAACGGTAACTAATTTTCTATGAATAACCTCTTCGAGATATTCTCGCATGAAAGGTCTGCGGAATTCGAGACCGACGAGCATGGGAGTAAAATGAACCGAGGATAATTCGTGTATACCGTACGCCTACAATGTTGGAAACACCCGTCATTTAATATTTCTATGTAATTATTACGTATACCCAGGCTGTAACAAATTATATTCAGAGAGCCCGGTTATCCTGTTTTCAATTCCGCGCGGTCTAACGAGTCAAAAATTCCCGCAGTTTTGCCCGGTTCGATCCTACTTAATCTTCGTAAATGGAAAATTAATAATACATAGTCCGGCATCGTTCGGATGAAACGTTTCGGTAACAGCCGTCCCATCGTGGCATCTCGGACACCCCGCAATTTATCAATCGAAGACATTTCCACCTCTGAGCGGGATCGGAGAAAACCTAAGCGGCAAATGCGCCATTGAATTGCTCCAGTGTTGCGATAATTTTGCAACAGCCGAGCAGCTCTCTCGCCTCGGCTCACGGTGAGATTCACAGGAAAGGGAATGGAAACCGGAAACCAGGGGCCGCCTCGGAGGAGGCGCGCGGCGAGCATATATACATTCGCTGAATCTCGTTCCTGGCAGATGACTAATACTTGATTTGACGAGACAACCATGAAGAAACTGTTATACATTGTTCCTTGATCATGGCTGGAAGCGGCGTGGGCGACTCTCGCCGTTATGCTCGATCCCGCGAGACGGGACCAGCCGGGGACCAGCCGGGGACCAACGCGCGTGAAAAGACAACGACTCGACGGGCCACCTTGCGAAATTCGAATAATTCCTCGCCGAAATCGCGCATTCCGCTTCACGAGCAGAAAAGACGAAGCGCCATTTTGTTTCACGACCTTCTCTCGCTGGCTAATTTATCGCGAATAAGTCTCCCTCTCGTTATCCGTTTTCCTTTTCTTCTTCCATTCTTTCATCTTCCGTTCTCGGAAAGCACAAGACCGGGAGGCGAGGATAATGGTTAAAGGTTGACGTAACACGACGTTTTACGGGCAATATTTTTCGCTGCATAAATCGGTCTCTTTAATTGGACGCCGATTCGCGCGGCTTTCCTTTTTATTGCCTCGTAACGTACTCGTCCCGCGGTCAGAACGGTCCCCATGCGACGTCACACTCTCGAAAACGACGTCGGTCGCCATGGCCATCTTCAAAAATCTGGTGTCGATGGACGGGTTACCTGTTCCCGATGAATACTCGAAAGCACAGACATTGATAATCCTAAAGTTGCCTAAACGTCGATCTCGAGAGACGCCTTTGTTACACCATGGTCATCCGCCCCTGGTGAGAAATATAACAAATTCGACGTATCCAAGAATTTATCGTTATAAAAATTCGTTTCAACGAATTCCTCTATTCCTCTCTCCTTGAAACGCAAAATTCCTCCACGTATAGAAAAATCGATTCATTTTTACGACAAAATCGCTGATATTTATAGTTCGTCGAGCGAAAGGTAGCTTTGGTGGGTCCCACGGACCCTTTCCCAGTGCCTCGGACGTAGGAAGGATCCACCCTCTAAAATCCTGCGCGCCGACTCAGCGCCGAAACCTGCCCCGGCCCATCCCCCGGTCTCATCTACGCGCGATGTCCAGATGGTATCAGCATAAATCATCGTGGGAGGACAATAAAGCGCAAACCGACTTGTCCAGCGTAGACACGAACACGCTCCAGCCGGCTACTAGACCGCGATGGTCCATCTGCATCTGAATCCGCATAATCTAACAATGGCGATTGGGCAACGCGCCACGGCGGCTTCCTCCCGCCCGGGGTGAGCTCGTTTCCGCTGACCATTTAGGGTCAGCGGGGGATGACAGAGGTCGTGTTCCAATTACTCAACGGAGGGCACCCACCTCCACCTCCACCTTCATCTCCATCGGAGGGCCGGTGTTTCGCAGCCGCGAGGATGCAACGCTCGAGACGACAATCGAGAGGTGGGAGGACAAACGATCGTTTACCTACGTGTGTCGCCTCGCTGCTCGGCCTCGCATTACGTCGTCGCGCGTGTGCATCAGCTATTTCGCCACCGCTCCGATCCACGCCGGCCGCGGCTCACGATGAGCTGTCCCGCGAGAGCGTAATTTCATTTTCTATCGACGACCCATTGTCTCCCCGGTGTCTATAAAGTACGAGCCTCCGATGAGGCTGGCGACGTCCGGACGCTTTAACACCTTTCCCAATGCCTTCGTGGTTCCACGGTTCGTCGTTTTCGATGAAGCGGTCAGGCAGAGTACGTCGGCGGCTCGTGTTCAGCGTGTCGAGGCTCGTAAAACGAGATTCGCGATTGTTCTTCCGAGTCGAGGATAGTTAACACGTTGCCAATAGCTTGGGTCGCGTTTCGTCTCTTCTGAACAGTCTTCCGATAGGGTCGATGAAAAATTCTGTTATAGACATTCGTAACACGAGGCTCGAATTAACCCTGCGCCGATGGGACTACGGTCACGCGACGGTAAGACGAGTCGCCTGGAAGAAAATTTAGATCGGAACGAGATGCTCTATGTCGTCTGTCCGTGTACGAGCACGTGTTCGAGGTTATGTACGGACACGCATCTGCAGAGGGTCGATCCCTTGCCCTGCGATCCGCGTAAGCCGAAGTCATGACATTCGTTTGCGTCGTTAACCCTTTGGGGACTACCCTCGATGACATCTTGGAACGCTATGAACGAAAATCGCGTTTAATCCTATGACTGCCACGTCAAGATCACATGTTGCGCTTATTATTCTAAGCATACAATGGCAAAATAATAGTAAATTGGTGATACGAGACAAGATTCTTACCCAATGGAGCGTTTATCTTATTGGCGGTCACGGGTGACCACCGGTGGCGTCTTGGTAACGGTTGACAGCCAACTAACTGTCAATTTTCATTCGATTTTTGCAATTGTAAGTAGTCCAGGTGCTCCAGTCACCAGTGACCACCGTGACGTCACAGGAGACACCATGACCGATCATATATGACCAACGTGACAGTCAAAGTGTCAAGCAGAAACGAGCGCTGGTAGTTTTAAATGACTATGGCGGTAGCGGCTCAGCTCTACGGTAATCTACAAATTACCGAAAATTTTCACGGAATCTAAGACCATCGTCATCCCCACATCCTGTCACCCTCCGCATCCCTCGAGCTACCACGGTCACCACGGTTACCAGTGTAACACGGTCTCCAAGTCACTGTATCGCTTCTGCTCTAGCAGGGAAGCGGAAACGTACGAGCTGGTTCTCGCCTTATCGCTGGCGCAGTCGATGGGATCGGCGTGGATATCGATCGCTGGGTTGCGCGCAGATCCACGGATCTCTGCTCGTTTACGTAGCCATGGCTGCACGTTACCCACGTTGGCACACACCAATTCGCCGGCAGATATACGAGTGACACCGGCGACTATCGAGTAATTACCGGCGATTCGATTACGGCCTACCAGCGCGTATTTCCCGGCTATCCGCTGGAAGGTCTCCACCCACGCTCGGACGAGGCTGTACGCTGCCACCGTGGTGCAGCGCGTTTGACAGCGTACGTACACCTCTGTATCGGCGCGACACACCTGTGTGCGTGTTTCTCCCGCTCGTCTGATTTTACATCGGCGGAGATAGGGTGGCGTGTAAGGCAGCCGGAGAATAAAGGCTACGATTGCGCCATCGCGACACCACGCCAGCTCGATACACGGTATATTGGCCTCCGCGACACGCCATAGTGGCGGACTTAGTCACCGGCTCGTCATGGGAGAGCCGGCCGGGCCGATAGCTCGATTGCCGGCGAATGAATCATTCAGACGTGCTCCGGCCGCCGCGACAGGGAAGACTTCCGCCACCTTCTAACATTTTCACATCCTGCGGAACGGGACGCGGAGGGAAGCGCAGCGGAGCGATCGTTCCGACTTTCAATCACTCGCCAGTTGCGTGGCTCCGTGGGGTACATTGCTTCCTCGCGTGTAAGCTTTTCTCGGAAGAGTCCGCCGCGTGTCGGAGGATGGAAATGAGAGGGTGGTTCTCGCCGCTGTAATGGCTTGTGAGAGGAAGGAAGTAACGGTGACTGAGAAGATTCGATAATTAGCGACAGGGAAGAAATTCCTCCTATCCTCCTCTCCTCTCCTCTCGTAGTCTATGTCGAGCTACGAAGATGCAGGGAAACAATCGTTCGTTGACTCCCCCAGCCTTTGCATTACCCTTTCGGCTGCTAATCATACCAGTTCCCAATAATTCATCGGAATGGTAGGAAAAAGTTTGCAGCGCGGTTCTCCAACGTCGGAAATCGACGTCTGGTCCCAGATGGGAGGACGTCGATGCGGGCAATCAGCGTTGGAAGGATAAAAACGGGGGCCGGCAGCAGGAGCAAACGACATCGCGGTGGTTCTCGGGGAAAAGAAGGGGACGCGCAATGTTCTTGGCACGGGATGCACAAGATATACATATGTATGTACGCATAGCGCTACGGCAGAAGCAGTTACACTGATTGCCGTGTTTTCAAACTCGAAAGAAGAACTCCTCCCGGTCCCGTCCGTGGGAACCCGCGGCGGCGCGGACGCTCGCTAGGCTCGCGAGCAGCCGGCCAGCGTGGTCGCCGTGTGGACGAAGGGGGCACGGAGGGTACGCCGGGTGCGAGGGAGAAGGGAAGAGCAGAGGAGGAGAGAGACACACAGAACCGCGGCTCATCACTCGCGAATTAACCCGCAGCATCCACGGTACCACTTCTTCCACTTGGCAGCAGGTTGCCTAGATTCGATCTCTGATGAGACTTTACGAGCACCTAGCGCCTCTAAACGGTAACGAATAGATCAGTCAGAGCCCGGGGTACTTAGGCCCGGCTCTTCAAAGGGAATCCGAGAAAATCGGAACGCGCGGAGAACCGTTATGGGAACAGTCCCTCGATCGCGTATTTCGCGGTTACCCCGCATCCAACAGATTCGAATCGAGTCTAATGGGCCTCGCCGGACAAATGGAAGCCGCGGACCGATTTAAGGTCTGAGTCGGTCGATTTAAACGTCCGTTTGTTTACCCGATTCCAGGTCCCAGGCTCGCGCCAGTCGCCGGCGTGGAGATGGATTTACGACCGGTTTGGGTCAGGGTTAGGTTAGGCGGACAAAGCCGCGGTTATCAGGGTTTCCGTTTGTGCTGCGGGGCCGGTGGGCCCGCGATTCGCGCGAAGCTAGCACGCTCGCGTACTCGCGATTTATCATCGCGGGCGTAGAAAGTAATCCGCCCGGAGTTGGATTTAATAGCTCGACGCGAGAGATCGGGAGACGGTGGACGGATCGGAAATCCGAGCGATATAACCGCGGCTGCGAGTGGCGCGGGAATACACGGACAGGCCGGTGGAACTCGCAGAGATCGGAGATACCGGGCGAAACAACGTTGACGCATTTATGCATGAGCAGCGCAGGCCGTCAAGAGCCCACGGGGGTATATACCTTTCCGTAGATCGGCGCAGATATATGCGGCTCGCGGCCCGTACGTATGCGCTGCGCCTACCGTGATGGCGTTACCCTTTTGAACGGTCCTCACCTTTTTATCTCACGATCCTATTGTCTTGCATCTTCGCCAAAAACGCGTCGCGTACGCGTCGGCATAATTTTTCAATTTGCTCGGCCCGCCCCGAGATTCTATCTCGGGGCCTGTTGCTCGAAATTGTTGGGGTAGCTCGGGCCCGGCCGGTGTCAGGCCAGCAGCGGGACAGAGAGCAGAGGGAAGCAGCGGCGTACGTGGGGATAGGTTACCGGTAAGATACCGGTAAGGTGTTCGAGAAAAAGAAAGAGACGGCGAGAGAGAGGGAGGTCAGTTCCTCCGCGCGTGACCTTTCGCACGAGAGGACAGGAGCCCTGTGCGGCCAGCAGCCTCTCTCGTGCCATAACTTTTCGACCACGAACCCGTATCGGTGCACGCTGGAATCCTAAAATTCCCTCCACCGGTGATCCCTCTTTGTTCCACGCTCGCCACCCGTTCCACCGCTGCGCGCTTGACGATTCCGTGCGAGTTGCCGAAGATCACTGTCTCGTGCGGTTGTCTAACGGTGCCACGCGGTCCGGCTAGGAAACACAAAGAGCGGCAACGGACCGCGGGGCCCGGTGAATAGCGAATTATCGCTAACGATGAAAGTCTCGGGCAAGGAGGGGAGAGGGGAGAAGATCCATAACTGAAACGAATTCCTCGCGTGATCCTGCGAGCGAGCGAGCGGAGAGGGAAGTATCTTCCGCGAGTGTATCACCCGCGGCGATCCTCGAACCGTATCGGTTTCCCCGTGACCCCGGCATGTCGTACGATTTCCACCCGCGAGCTACGTTCACGCGTGCACGCTTTACGCGACGTCATCGCGCCGCGTGTCTACGAATCCTCCGTGCGAGCAGCGTCAGTCAGACGCGCGCGATTTTCGACGCTCCTCGCGCCTGCATCTTCCAGATCCTCCGCCTATCCTCGGGCCAGGCTGCATGGGTTCTCAAAACTGGACCCTCGTTTCTGGTCCTTTCGCTCCTCTTCCATACTCTGTCATACTCTGTGAGTATGCTCCTATGCTCCGCGTGAGATCTGGTTGAGAGATATTCCGAAATCTTCGCGCGTCCGTTCTCGAATCCATTACGAATGCGACCTAGTTGCACGACACGGCACCGTGGTACGTCTCCGCGTTCGTACAGGAGCGCGTGGTTGGCAGCTGAACCTGCGCTCGAGGGATCCGGGCCAGCTGAGAACCACTGCGGTGTGTCTGCGACCCATGACCCTTCGCCCACACGAGGACGCCATGCGCTGCAACGCGATGCAGCGCGGGCCAGGGGCCAGTGGGAGGGCGTCCGGGCCGTTGGGCCCCGCGGGGACCCGGGGGATCCTCGGTCACCGAGCCCGAGCGGCCAGGCCGATCGCGCACACCGCTTCGCGCAACCTGCAAACTCGTACCAACGGCAAAAATACTCCCTCGCGCAACACGCTCCTGCGTGGAGATCCGACGACGGCCGGCTTCACCCTGTAAGCCCGTCTTACGCGGCTACGCGCATCCGGTCGGGCCCGTCGTTAGGATGCCACAGGCGAGGCGTCGAAAGGGGAACGGGGCACGTTCCTTTGTAAACATGGCAGTCCTGGTTTTGCCACGATCGGAATTTGAATTCCTTCTTTCGCTGCAGCGTCCGTGCGCGTTTTTGGACGGGATCGGTGGTGCAATCGTAAATCGGGGATTATGGTAGCGTTTGACAAATCTGCGCGAAATTTTGCATAGATATTCGGTATATCTCTGACTGTGACTCCTACCAGGATTATTCGAAAATTCGCATTCCTTCAATCCTTTTGATACTAATATATTTAAAAAGACAGTGAGGAAAGTCCATAGGGTGCATTCGCAGTGCGACCATTTTTTAATTTACCGATATTTTTTATTTCCTTTGGGACTAGTCATAGGTGTGTACTCGTACTTGACAGAAATCCTGTGGAATATTTTATTTCAGATAACAGGTAGAGTTCTTTCACCTCATCGTTCGTGCGCGTTTTCGAACGGGATCAGTGGTGCAATCGAAAATCGGAGATTATGGTAGCGTTTGACAGATCTGCGCGAAATTTTGCACAATTATTCGGTATATTTCTGACTGCGACTCCTACTAAAATTATTTCAAAATTCGCATTCCTTCTATCCTTTTCGTACTAATATATTTAAAAAGAAAGTGGAAAAGTCTATGGGGTATATTCGGAGTGCGGCCATTTTTTTAATTTACCGATATTCTTTTATTTCTTTAGTATCAGTCATAGGTGTACTTATACTTAACGGAAAGCTTGTTGAATCTTTTATTTCAGATAACAGGAAGAGTCTAAATTACGGACACTATTAATAAGGGATTTTTAAGAGGCCCTTCAGATAGCCGCACGTAATACTGACAATTCTCCATTTTTCCTAACAGAAAATGCAACATATGTAGTCCAAGACTGTACAAATAAATCCTGTTAATTTCAAAGTACACGATCTTAATGCTTCCTAGTAATAATTTTTCAAAGATATTGGAAAAATCAAACAAGACTGTAAAAGTCCCCTTAAGTCCCATAAAATGAAGCTATCATATCTCGTTTGTACTTTCGACGTAGTTTCTCAATTTATAACGTACATTCGACTGTAGTCTGTATTTTTAAAATGGCTAAGAGATATTTTGCTATTACCGGTGGATTAAAAAGTAGCCAATGGTGTCTTGTAGAGTCTTCCACAAAGAAGGACGCGAGACTTAATCGCTTTCTTGATTGGTCCCGCGCGTGTGTGCCTAGAACCGCACGCGATGACGAGGTGCCATACTTTCAGATATAAATGCGATCGTTTAACCTGCAGAAATTGTCAAGTGAAACAGAATGACCGACGCTATTCCGCCGAGCAATGCGAAATGATTGAGCGTCGTCGGAAAGCGACTTTCCGTGCATTATGAAATAGAACCAGTTGCAGCCTAATCATCTATTGTCACCCGTCGGCCATTTGTTATCCTCGCGGAGATGATTAGCTTGCTCACCCTATTAAAACATCCAGCCACTCGGCTGGAAAAAAGCCCGGCCGTAAATCAAGGCTTTCTATCAGAAGCCTGTACAGTTTCTTGGACTGACAGTTCCTAGAAGTAGGATAACGTCTTCGTTCGACTGTTCATCAGGACAACCGATCTGCCAGTACCGACGCCAATAAACCTATTCAAGCCACTTTCACGGAGTGAAACCAAAGAAAAAGTATTTCTCGAGAACCAAACGCCTATTACATCTTTTACTGGCATTCTCCGCAACAATTCGCGCTGGAAAAATGAAAACGTGTCTAATGCTCCAAGGTAGCCGCGTTTAGCACGTTTTACAAGGGAAAGTGGCAGTCTGCAGTTTTCCCAGCGGTACCCGCGTCACTTACGTCACATCCACGTATCAAATATGGCCCCTGGCAAATCTCTAATTCGCATCTCTTCGCGTCTATAAAACTACCCCTTTTATATGACAGGACTTCTCGACGAACTTGACAATTTCGTCCATATCGAATCGACCATAATCGAGTGGGTCGAAAAATATATTATATATTCTAGGAGTATGCGTGATTCAATTGCCAATAAGGCAGCGTGAGTGACGAGCACGTAGCAGCAGTAACTGGAGTCCCAAAACGAAGCGGCGATCTGCTTGATCTTCGCGGCAGATTGACAAAGAAGGCCCAACGTTAAAAGGGCAGCTCGAAGAGCGGATGAGAGAGTTTTACGTGAGAGACGAGAGCAGTGTGTGGTAGGAACGAAAGAATATCGTATCCAACGGAGTGGAGTACAATCGGCCATCGAGTAACAGAGTTATTTAACCGTTTCAGTCCCAAGCAGCGCTTGAGGCTTTCGGAAGAATACGGTCGAAAAACCCTGAACAGCGCGATAACGCTTGCCTTAATAGAGTACGAAGAAGTCCAAACGGTACGATAGCGCTTGTTTAATTTCATGTCAAAAAATCCCAATCGTCGCAATAGCGCTTGTTGGTAATATGTGACGTACATGCATCAGCAAAGTTGAGCGCGATCGCGCTGCGTGGGACACCAACGGTTAAAACAGCGCCCTCTTTTCCTCCCCTTCCAACATTGAAAGAAACAAACGATGATTTTTCAGATATTAACTCACCAACTATCCAGAAATCTAAAAGTTAACAAGGTCTATTGTCGCAATTTGAATTCCTCGGCCTGTACAGTTTTCCCTGTTCCAAAGTCTGACCTAACCTCTATCTGCGCCACGGATCAATATACAGCGCCATCGCGCTCCTTGGCTTGGATTTGAAAATTCTCTGGTACGCAAACGGTTAACCCAGCCCTCTCTTCTCCTTTCCTTACAATTTATACTTCGGAAACTTCAATGAACAAGCTTGGAAACGTCCCACGAGGTCGCAGCAGTCGCGTGTATCCTCGAACTCGGGCACCCCTACCTCCCCTGACCAACTACGTTCGCGTCTAGACGAAGGGAGGTCCGGTCGGGAACGAAATTGGCTTTCACGGGTGTGAAATTATTTGTTGCCCGGTCTCCCTGTGTTCGTACGCTGTACATCAAGCGAGTCGTTACCAAAGATAATAATAAACGTTAAATATGAAACAGCCAGGAATACAATGGGGCCCGTTCGACTAGTCTCTCGCAACCTTTTCAAACGTTTTTCCTTTCCCGCCATCCGATAAGCCGCGACACCGTTCGCGCTACCCGGCAACAGTCAGCGTTCGATACTTCTGAAAATTCATACTCCATTCGCGAAAGAGAGAACGAGGAAGGTGGAACCGCCTGGTTGGGAAGGATAGAGCAAGGAGACACTCGCGAGACACGGCCTCGTCGCAGAGATCATAAACTCGAGAACGTAAGAGCGCCTCCAGACCCGGACACGATTCCAAGGCATTATTTCCCAGCAGAGACAGTTTCTTGTCGCTCTGTCTTTCCACTGCCAGCGCTATTGTTGCCGCGGCTCGGCCACGACTCGCACTTTCTAGTTGGATCCGTTGTACCCTCGCCGATTTCCACCTTAGACGTCTCCGACCGTTTCCGCGAAATCCGCTGCCATTCTGCATGATCCAACTCTACGACCTGTTGGCGGAACAGACCATCTCGGCATTTGCGGAAAAGGATCGATTGACAGGTACTTGACGGGAGAGTTTCAGAAGATTCTTGCAACCCGTCGATCGATTGTCAGATATCTCGAATCGTTTAAAGCGGTGATGGTTGAAAGACAATGTTATATATATATAGAAATGCTAGGGTTTGGGAGTAAATGCAAGGAAACACCTGGCATACCTAGTTGATGATGGACAATAAACAGTAGTCTAGAGTTCAGGCCCAATGTTCAGAGTGTTATCTGGAGGACGAGTGACCGCGTGCAAGGATCGTATAAACGGGATATTTACGGCAGTATCGAATGCAAGTGAAGAGCGAAATGCGTCTGATTGTGAGTGTCTAGGGTACGTGACACATCGAGGGCAAGGCTGTGAGAAATGCGTGATTGAGAAAGAGAGCATGAGAATGGAAGAAGACAGAGTGCAGGGTTTAAATAAGGGTGCAAGGGAGTGAAAGAGAACAGTGTTTTACGGAGTTTAACTCTTTGGACTACAACCACGTGTGAGGCTCGTGGTCAGGTTTCCGAGCCAAAATTGATTATCACGAGACTGGCCCGTGGTACATCGATCGGGTCGAAACTGACTTCCACGGGCCTGGTACGTGGTACGTCGGCCGGGCCAAATATAAGCACCACATGTCACGTTCTTTACGAAGATTAACTCTTTTACTGCCGGCCGACGATATCTCTATAATCGTATTGTAATTCCTCATTTTTTCTAGTCTTAATTAAAATTACTATTGCACTAAAAACATGTACACTGTGTTTTTTAATTTTAAATCTACAACAGTGGTAGGTAGTCCAGTTGTTTTTCAAAGTATATTTTAAGAAAGAAATTTATAATTTTATTCTATAAGAATTTAAGAAATTTCATTATCGCGTTACCAGAATATTTCGAAAATGTTTAAATCACGGTGGACTGGTGAATAATTTCAGGAATATAATTATTATAAAATTCAAGTGCCACGAGTATTTGTAATATTAAAAAATCCTTAATCTCCGTTTCGAATCGTGCAAATAAATAATTTATTTATTCTTAAAGATCCCATATCTTCGGATCTAACGGATTGTTAAGTCGCGTTTTCAACGACGGTCGCGCGAGAGCGTACATTCTGCTCGGCAAGCAAGTAGCACCAGGATCAAAAAATGAGAGGAAGAAAAGATATCGAATTCATGGTAATCATCCCATGCGGTCTTCAATTACACTGCAAAGCGGAAAATGGATTTCAAGGGGGCACGTCAACAGATCCGCACCGTCCCGTTGGCATGATCGAGGAACCCAGCGGATCTGCTGTTTTCGTACGCGCACACACGAGACTCTTAATCTGCAATAAATCGTCCGTCTCGTTTCGATGTTGCGCATCCGTTATACGTGTACATATCCACCCGTAGTCACCTCGAGGGTTACGGGGTGTCGAGTTATGGAATATAGGGGGCCACCACCGGCACAGGGAGTTCGAGGGGCCGGCGTGAGTTACGACTGACCCCATAAATCGCTGCCGGGTCACCGGGTAATTGGCGGGCCCCAATTCTCGCACCCAATCAGCACGGCGTGTCTGATGTACGATGACGTCATGCATTATCGGCGATTTACGCGGGAAAATTAGGGCCCATCCTCGAGTGGCCCCATTCGCGCGTTGGAAACGATCGTAACGCGATGAAATTTTCTTTCAAGTATCTAAATTTTATATTCCTCATATATCGCGGTATTTAAACCTTCGTTTTGATTTATAGAAATATTTTAGTACATAGAAAAATAGATTAACCCCTTGCACTCGAGAGGTGAGCTTCAGTCATCGTTTCATAAAATTTGGAAGACCGATATTAATTAATATATCAAATTTAAAACCCTTTGAGCGCTATGCACATTATATGCTTTCTCACATAATCATTCAATCTGGGCTATGAACGCTATATAGTTTTATAAAATAATAATTTTGAAATAGTTTACAATTAGTATAAAATAATGTCGAAACGTGCTTCGTCGTAAGAAGTGGGGGGTCCCACAGCGCACGCTTAACGTCGAACAGCTGAGCTCAGCGCTCAAAGGGTTAAAGTAATGTAACAGTGTGCAAGGTATCGAAATCAAATAACTATAATTCTATTATTATACAATTCTTTATTTACTGCTCAAACAACTATCGTCAGTTTTTTACTAAAGAATCTTTGAATTTTCACTCTTCCCTAGCCAAGATGTCGTCGAGTGCAGAGGGTTAATCTCTACAGGGTGGTGCGAAAGAAGCCTCGAAGACTCTTTACTACCCCATATGAATAATGAGATTAATTATTTGTCGATTTCAAAATTTATCTCCGACTTACAGGAATTTTATTGCGTCTCCGTAATGACACTTAATTGGTCTAGAATTCATTAAAAAATGAAAAAAACATTTCCAATTAGCTGGTGGAATCCATGGAATTTATGTATCTGCAATTACCGCATAAAATTTCAGCTCCATATCGATTGCGAAATAAAAGC
This sequence comes from Eufriesea mexicana, assembly GCF_001483705.2. Lineage (NCBI taxonomy): Eukaryota > Metazoa > Arthropoda > Insecta > Hymenoptera > Apidae > Eufriesea > Eufriesea mexicana. The sequence continues at coordinate 276,608 of NW_016907864.1, read as the reverse complement.
AAAGAGCGCAGTCGAGGAGGGAACGCGAGTCGCGGAGGCCATTGAAGCGGGTACACGGAAGAGCAACGGCAATTACAATAGACGAAGATCCGATCGACAGACCGTGACAAGAATCGTCACCTTCCTCCCTGCGCAGCGGCGGCAATTCCCCGGCAACGATTCCGGGGCACGGAAGGCAGAGAGACACCTCGGGCTAATCACACCAGCATGCAATCAGTCTGCTAATTAGCCGCGACGCGAGTGTTGCACGAGCGACAGGCCACCTGTCCTCTGTCGGTAGGGTAATAACGTCTCGCGGTGTGCGAGGCCGTGCAAAGAGGCAATGTCGCGTCTCGGAAGTCCGCGCGAGGACTGGCGGGGCCATTATGAACCGCGAAACGACCTGCATCATAGCGTGCCCCGTGTCCCGGATCGTTTTGTTTCCCCGTGGACGACCAGCGTGCTCGTTATGAAGTTAATCGTGCCGACGCTGCTGTTCGCGGCGAGCTCTAATCGTCGCGCGTTGCGTCCTCCGCGTTGGACACTCCAGCAAAACGGTGAAGAGACGAGATCTGCACCTGCTCATTCCCGGAATTTCAATGAGATTAATTGTCCGCCATTCGTTTCTACCATAACTAAGCATCTTTCTCGCGAAACAATCCTACTTTGACATCACTGACAGATTGTGGACAAATTCTCCTGACATCCCTTGAATTTCGAATATGAAATTTCAAAATTCTGGTCAACCTGGTCTGAGAAATAACTGAGAGGATTATATACTTGTGCTTTTCATTGGGATAGTCATTTTAAAGTACTCAGAAGGACTAAAAGGATCTAATATCCTGTGACAGCAACCTCTCCGACTTTCAATGAGATTAATTGTCCGCCATTCGTTTCTACCATAACTAAGCATCTTTCTCGCGAAACAATCCTACTTTGACATCGATGACAGATTGTGGACAAATTTTGCTCGCATCTCTTAAATTTCGAATATGAAATTTCAAAATTCTGGTCAACCTGGTCTGAGAAATAACTGAGAGGATTATGTACTTGTGCTTTTCATTGGGATAGTCATTTTAAAGTACTCAGAAGGACTAAAAGGATCTAATATCCTGTGACAGCAACCTCTCCGACTTTCAATGAGATTAATTGTCCGCCATTCGTTTCTACCATAACTAAGCATCTTTCTCGCGAAACAATCCTACTTTGACATCGCTGACAGATTGTGGACAAATTCTCCTGACATCCCTTGAATTTCGAATATGAAATTTCAAAATTCTGGTCAACCTGGTCTGAGAAATAACTGAGAGGATTATATACTTGTGCTTTTCATTGGGATAGTCATTTTAAAGTACTCAGAAGGACTAAAAGGATCTAATATCCTGTGACAGCAACCTCTCCGACTTTCAATGAGATTAATTGTCCGCCATTCGTTTCTACCATAACTAAGCATCTTTCTCGCGAAACAATCCTACTTTGACATCGATGACAGATTGTGGACAAATTTTGCTCGCATCTCTTAAATTTCGAATATGAAATTTCAAAATTCTGGTCAACCTGGTCTGAGAAATAACTGAGAGGATTATGTACTTGTGCTTTTCATTGGGATAGTCATTTTAAAGTACTCAGAAGGACTAAAAGGATCTAATATCCTGTGACAGCAACCTCTCCGACTTTCAATGAGATTAATTGTCCGCCATTCGTTTCTACCATAACTAAGCATCTTTCTCGCGAAACAATCCTACTTTGACATCGCTGACAGATTGTGGACAAATTCTCCTGACATCCCTTGAATTTCGAATATGAAATTTCAAAATTCTGGTCAACCTGGTCTGAGAAATAACTGAGAGGATTATATACTTGTGCTTTTCATTGGGATAGTCATTTTAAAGTACTCAGAAGGACTAAAAGGATCTAATATCCTGTGACAGCAACCTCTCCGACTTTCAATGAGATTAATTGTCCGCCATTCGTTTCTACCATAACTAAGCATCTTTCTCGCGAAACAATCCTACTTTGACATCGATGACAGATTGTGGACAAATTTTGCTCGCATCTCTTAAATTTCGAATATGAAATTTCAAAATTCTGGTCAACCTGGTCTGAGAAATAACTGAGAGGATTATGTACTTGTGCTTTTCATTGGGATAGTCATTTTAAAGTACTCAGAAGGACTAAAAGGATCTAATATCCTGTGACAGCAACCTCTCCGACTTTCAATGAGATTAATTGTCCGCCATTCGTTTCTACCATAACTAAGCATCTTTCTCGCGAAACAATCCTACTTTGACATCGCTGACAGATTGTGGACAAATTCTCCTGACATCCCTTAAATTTCGAATATGAAATTTCAAAATTCTGGTCAACCTGGTCTGAGAAATAACTGAGAGGATTATATACTTGTGCTTTTCATTGGGATAGTCATTTTAAAGTACTCAGAAGGACTAAAAGGATCTAATATCCTGTGACAGCAACCTCTCCGACTTTCAATGAGATTAATTGTCCGCCATTCGTTTCTACCATAACTAAGCATCTTTCTCGCGAAACAATCCTACTTTGACATCGATGACAGATTATGGACAAATTTTGCTCGCATCTCTTAAATTTCGAATATGAAATTTCAAAATTCTGGTCAACCTGGTTTGAGAAATAACTGAGAGGATTATGTACTTGTGCTTTTCATTGGGATACTCATTTTTGATATGGTAAAATTCAATAGCGAAGCAAACTCTACATTCCAGCGGTGTGGGGCGATCCCTTCCCCCAATGTTCTGTCTTTTGTCACCAGTCTTCTGAAGGCGACTTTTGACCTACGAGGCCCTAAACAGGCCAGTTCTAACCATTCGCCCGTTAAATAAATATCTACACAGCTTTTCCACAGTTTTTCACTGATTACTATTCCTTGCGTAAAAATCCCTTTAACAATTTTAAAGTCCTCGGAAGGACTAAAAGGATCTAATATCCTATGGCAGCAACCTTTCCGACTTTCAGCTGGCGTAGTTTTAACGTGATCTTTAAATGGCCCCTGAGGAATCTTCGAACGACCTTTATGGACCTTTTTGAATGACATTGGTGCAGGAATAACGCGACCTTGATGGCTTCCGAGTGACCTCTGGGTGAGTTTTAAACGACCCTGATGGCGCTTGATGAGCTTACGTGACCTATGGTCGATCTTGATCAACGGTGACACGAATTTGATAGATTTTCGTGACCTTCGCGTGACTGCGACGACTTCGAACTTCAATTAGTCGTCGACTGCCATAAGTATACGCTTCCTGACACGCGCGCTGCGTTTAATCGACCCAAGGGGTGGATCCAAGGGATTTTTCAGTAGAATAGTGCAAAGATAGGTACGTTTGTGGAAATAACGACGGATAGTGGAGGATCGGTGATGATGAGCAATCGATGAGCTGCGTTTCAGAAGAACATCTTTCCCCCGCCCTATCTCCCTTTGACCGCTGTTGGCGAATAAATGATGGGCATCGCGGTGAAATTGCGCGTGACAACGATGGTTCGGAGTAGTTTAACAGTGTTTCATTAGTGGTTGAAACGGCTAATCTCGATAAATCCATGGCGCACGATACCGAAAATGACCGGTTTCGGTAATCCATGCTGGCCTCGCAGTTAGAAAGTCGTCGTGGATTCGTCGCGGTTGCCCGGCAGGAAAGAAGGGGAGCGCGGCGTGGCGATTCGTAGAAACAAAAAGGTTTCACCGTCTCCGGACGCTAAGTAATGGGCGGTTAATTACGATCCGGTTCGAAATACGCCGGCATTTCGATGGGATTGGACGGCTGAGAAAACCGTAAAACAGCGCTGTGGCGCGCGAGCGCTGTAGAATTCGCGAAACGACTTCCTGGTTTCTATGCGTTCACCGTTAATCGGTACGGTTTTACCGATAACGCAAGAAGGTCCCAACGACCGCGACAAAAACGGCTGAGACGCGCGATGCGTGTCGGAAGCGAGTAATCTCCCATGATTCCGGGCCGTGATTATTCAATATAAACACAGAGACGCGGCGGAAAAATTCCACGCGGTATTTCTGGAACTGGAACGTGGAGATGGTATTTATGGAAAGCGTAGGCTGCAGTTACTCGACGAAGTTAGATGCAAAAAGTGCATTTGGAGGTTGATGTTCGATTATCGCGAGGAGAAACTAGTCGGTGGCCTAGGTAGGTTAATAGATGGACTTGGTTCCAGTTGACGCTAAATTTGTTAATAAATAAAGTAAATAATAAAGTGAAATAAAGTAAATGAAATAAATAAAGTAACGAAGGGGAGTGTGAATTTAGGAATTTATTTATCCTTTAGATGGTTTAACGTACACTGAAATATCTTATTGACGATTGACTGATTGGTCAATGTGAGAGCAAGCAGTGAAAAAATACAACCCCATAAGCTAACAATAGTGATTTCTAGTGATGAATAATGTTGCTCTTTTGCTTTCCCAATAATTATCAATTCTATTTTGAATTTAGAGAAAAATTGAATCTAAAATTAACTCAGATATTACGACAACTCGATGAGGTTCTCTTTTAACTTCGGAGAAGTCGCTTTCTAGTAACTTCCTAGTAACTAGGATTCTTCTAGTAACTACACCAATTCTTCCAATACGAACGATATTAACCCAAATTTCAATTTCAATTTTGAAAAAAAGATTTTGTCAGATTTATAGAATATCTTTCTTCCCCTAATATATCATAATAACTCTAATGAACGCAAAATGGCGCGCTTGCGGACAGCAGGAGAGATTACACCTAGTCAATCGCCGAGATACACTTTGTCTAACTCGATGAGGTTCTCTGGTAACTTCGGAGACGCTTTCTAGTAACTCCCTAGTAACTAGGATTCTTCTAGTAACTTTCCACTAGCTCGATACTTTCATCTCCACACCAATTCTTCCAAATCGAACGATATTAACCCAAATTTCAATTTCAAATTTGAAAAAAGATTCTGTCAGATCCATAGCGTATCTCTCTTCCTCTAATATATCATAACAACCCTAATGAACGCAAAATGGAGCGCTTCCGAACAACAGGAAAGATTACGCTTAGTTAGTTACCTAGATATATTTTGTTCAACCCGATGTAGTTCTCTGGTAATTTTGGAGACGCTTTCTGGTAACTCCCTAGTAACTAGAGTTCTTCTAGTAACTCCCTAGTACCTAGGGCTTTTCTAGTAACTCTCCAGTAGCACAATATTTTCATCCTCGCACCAATTCTTCCAAATCGAACGATATTAACCCAAATTTCAATTTCAAATTCGAAAAATAGATTTTGTCAGATCCATAGCATGTCTCTCTTCCTCTAATATATCATAACGACTCTGATGAACGCAAAATGGCGCGCTTCCAGACAGCAGGAGGGATTGCACCTAGACTCTCGTCGCGATGCATAAACACTTGCATCGGGATGCAATTTTCAGGTTCCATTTACATTTTCTACACTTCTAATTTGAACCACGGGTTTCGGCAATCGGTGTTTCTCATGACTTCGGAGGTCCGTCGACGATACCCGCTACGTCGGAATCCGCGAGCCTTGCAGCGACCGCAGAGCAGGTCTATTATTCCCCAATGACATCCTCATCTTCCTATCTCCTTCGCTTCTCCCGTCATTGTCCTCTTCCTGTCAATCCCTCGCCCGGTTCACGGAACACGACTGCCGCAGCTGCGATCGCGCGTAATGGAGGCTGCGGATTGTCCGAAGGAAGCGACACGACCGCGTCCCCTTTATTGCAACCGAGTTCTAATCTTTCCCGCGGCTAGAACGAGATTGTTCGTCGCGCCGAGAGAAAAGAAACGTTCAGACCCGGCGAGATGAAGCACGAAACCGGTGGTCGGCATCGGGGAAAAATCTAATTATCATCCGCGCCGTTCCGATCCTCAATAACGTGATCGCCCGCGGACTAGAGACGCGTTCCGACGCCGTTACGCGTGTGATCGCCATCGTGGTCTCGCGCTTCCGCGTTGACAGCCTCCGACAAGCCTAAGCTTCTCGCTTTATCGACCTGGCTTCGGCGCATCTCTCTGTACCATCTAATCGAGCAGAACGATCGCGATGGTATCGTTGTTTAATTTAATTTAATTCAATTCGCTTACATAAACAAACAGGCACGGCCCTACGCTATACCAGACGTAATAAGGTATAACGGTGAAGAGAAAAGGTAACGAACGAAAAGTAAAATATACAGAATGTGCATAAAAGGCAAAAAGGAAAGAGATAATTTGCTAGCGAGATGATGCTCCAATCACTTTTTGTGCCCCAGTTTTAAAAGCATTATAGCTGCTTCGAAAGAGATCGAGCTTAGTGAAACGCCAGTCGGTGAGGATCATTAGTCTACTGAATGGGTCAGACAAATAGTATCTGGATTTATAAGCCGTTATTATTCTAATTATAAATAATTAGAATTAAAGATCGTTATTAGTATTTCCATTTTAATTCCCCTTTCGTTCCCGTTATGTTGTATTCTACGTGTTCATCCTATTATCGCGTCGTTTGCTATCGCTTTATTATCGATCATCGCGTCTGGTAATTTTAGATTTGGTTTCATTCGGCTGATAAATATTGGCTTGTCAGGAAAATTCGCCGATTTTCGATAGGTAACGTAAGGACAGGTGTAAATATATCAGATTGATTGGGGGAAACTCGTAATAAATTTTTGGAATTAACGGAGAGGATAAAACAAATCGTTGATACTATCTTTAAGGAATCTGGATGTCAAATTTGTTGTACATCTAAGCGATTATTCAATAGCAATCGATAAGATTTTTCTTTCTTTCTTGTGACCCATTCTCATTACAAGTGACATTCGTAAATATCGTAAAAGGCGGTACTTTAGGCATATTTGAAAAGAAATTTGGATATGATAGGTTAATTTTAGATTCCAGAAGAACGAAATTTACAAGAAAGATGGAGAAAGGTCGTAGAACAGAACGGTATTTGTACAATTTAATAAACGTATACCAAAATTTAAATCTGCCGCGTTTCAATTTCCCCTCAGAAACGGCACAAACTTCCCGGACAAGCCAATAATACATAGCAATCAAATATATATCATTATGTAACCTAAACTAATATTAGTGAAATTAATATATTAACCTCAATTCAGGTTTTCAATGAAAAAAAATATATATATATAGCAATTACTTCATGATCCATTAACGAACGAACGAGGAAGCTAATAAATGCCAGCACTACTTGGGTACACCCCGAAGAAACCTATCTTTCCTTTCGGCAGAAAGGTTCCATCCGAGTGTATCACCCGACCCACCCAAGTCTCGGTGCAGCCCGATGAGAAATCAGATTTTGGTTGGCCCACCACCGGAGCACGTAAACGTAATAACCCTTTAGCGCGAGTGCTCGCTAGGAATGCATATTTCGCCGGTGGTTCGCCCACGCCAGTCAGTCGGTAGGTCCGATTGTTCTCAGGATATATCCCGGGCTGGTTTACCCGGCTGGTTAGCCTAGCTGGTTAGTTCTCTGCCCAACCTTCAGCCTGGATACCCAGCATAGTTCGCCTACAGGTCCTCTCGGCTCACGGTGCTCTCCTCTGTTCGCTCGGAACACGCTGGAGAAAGAGGAAGAAGAGTATCATCTCTCCTCCCTTTGTCTCTCCGTTCGTTTCGCCTCTTATCCACCTCTCGTCTCGTTTTAACGCTTCGTCTTTCGCCGAGTGCCTCTTTTCTCGCGCGCGATTCGCGTGTGACGCATCGCAGCCACCCTGAGAAACGCGCCCACGCAACGCTCGAGCCCGCTTCGCGATTCCTCGCCTGCAGGCTACACCTGCCGTGCGCTCGTCTACCTGTCCACCGGGTGATCCCGAAATCCGGCTCGCCTTCCACTCGCCTTCCACTCGCCTTCCACCGCCACCGCCGTCGCACCTGGTCCCATCTGCCGCCTCCGCTTTCACCGCGTATTGCCCGTCGTAGATCTCTGTCACCCCGTGTGCCGCGAGTCCGCGATTCCGAACCGCGGCTGGCTTTTCTTTCACGGGTGAAAGCGACCGCGCCGCGGCAACTGTAACACCGTGTATAAATCTTGCCCGCGAGAGAATTATCGCGATGACTCTCCCGTTCGAATGACCGCTGTGGTCGTAACCGATTTTCGATTTGCTCTCCGTGGCGATCACGAGCGACGCGGACGGTCCGTGGCCGCCGACCGGGTTACCCCGGATCACGGGGTCCCTCCGCTTTCGATCGGCCATTTCTCCGCGTTCGAGTATCGCGCCGAGAGGTGGAGAGGATGATCGACGACGAGGAATAAGTGCCGCGTGTGCTGACGCCGGCGGATGCTGTTTCTCTGAAAAGAGCAGAGCTGGTAGCGGGTCACGGAGAAGGCAGTCGGAGGACAGTCGAGCTCGTAAGAACGAGTTCAGGATGGTTTCGGCGAGCTTGGCCGATACCGGATGCGAAGCAGAGCGGCCTGGGGCAGGGAGAGACAGAACGATCCGCAATACGCGTAATTACAGGTTACTTCTCGTTGCTGGCTCGCTCCGCAGGCCCTTTGGCCGCGTGCGTGCATGCAGAGCAGAATTTCTTCGTAACAGTAGGGGGAGAAGAACGACCCACTTGCCTCGCGAGGGGGCTGTACCCGGTGGTGGACTGATTTATCGAAACGTCTCGGCCGTGACCGGCTACTAATTATCGATTCCGTGGAAAAATCCGCCGCGCCGTGGAGCGGAGGTCCGGCAGGCTTGTTCGCGCGTCGAAAGCGTGTCACGCTTTACCAAATAGGATCGAAGATATCGACACAATGGCTGGAAGAAATATCCCCGACTACCCGTATCGTAAATCTGCTCGGCCGAGACATATTTTATTGCGCGCCCGCTAACGTATGGATGCTCCACGGGCAGAGCGCGAGCGCGCGCGCACGCGGGCCCGCGCGGGCCTGAGCGCGAGCGCAGCGCCGTGAGTAAAGGCCCGCGCTGCGGAAATATTAATGCAACTTCATCAATCACCCTGCATAAACAGTGGGGCAAGAAAACGATTTACTACTTACGATCTGACCGGCCTACCGACGAATGTATAGCACCGAACATGCTCGCGCTGCGCAGGAGAAACTCGAGGCGAGCGGGGCCCGAGCGGGGCCCGAGCGGGGCCCGAGCGGACGAGCATTCGTCAAAATCTTTCATCGCCGGCCGGCCGGCCGCAGGATTCCCACAGACGCACCGAACGCGATCAAATTGAAACTTCACGCGGTGTTTGCTCTTAGGGGAAACCAGAGGTCACGCTCTGGGGGAGGAACTCTCGCGGACGACGTGGGTGAAAGCTTTCCGAAAGGGGTAATTGATTTTCGTTCCGATTCCTCGCCAAATGGATCCTTTGTTCCCCACCGATGGTACAGTGGCTATAAAGGCATCCTCGTTTCGTTTTATCTATTATCTATTACCTATGCAAAGGGTTCCTAGCCTCGGCTGATTGTGAGCTCGAACGCTGAGATTTCTGCAGCGATGATGAACGAAATCTTAGAAAATGGCGATTGAATGGCGACGAAGATCGCAAACTGGTAACAGATTCTCGGAGATCCGCGAGCAGCATAAAAATTCGTTTCGCGACACGAGAGGATGAGTCAACCGCGATTTCGTTCGTTCTCAAGCGTAACGGGGCGGGTAGGTGCGTGAGTTTCACCGAGCCAGGTATTCCCATGGGGTCACGCGACGAGATTTCTGGATTACGATCCGGCCTTTTGATAGAAACTTATATGGCAAGAAAACGGATGGCGTATTCGGCATTAAGGAAGTACGTGAGTCTAGAGCGCGCGGTGCTTATGGGTGCGTTTCAGCCGGCGGGCGACGTGCGTCTCCCTCGGGTCCTCGTCTCGCGCGACTCCTTCTTCTTTCGCGAATTGCCTAACCGACGTCGTCCTCCTAAAACGGACGGCTGAACTTCGCTCGATCTGATGGCCACGCGAAACGCACGCGTAACAATCCTCGACCCGGTCAAACCTTGCTTCCATTCACCTGACGGCACGCATGGGGGTCCGTTAGCGTCCTTCCCGGAAACAGGGGATGGCGCTGCCATCGCATTGGTGCGGATTGCGAGAGGAGTGCAGGAAAGCTCTGAAAGCTTCGATTAAAGGCTTTGGACACTTCTTTAATGCTTTACTAATTAACACGTTCGTTGCCTAGCAGGATTTGTTTGAATCCCTCGCGGGGCCTAAATCCGACTGTCGGAGTGCCAAAACGTTATCGGACTGACGATTTGGATGGGTCTAGTACAGTCACCGCTCGTTAGATGCTGGTCAACGAACTCTATTTACAATTTTCCATTTTCGCGCAGCAGGATGTCCCGTAATAGTTTTGAATTACTTTTAGCAAACTTGCATTTCGCAAATAACGAAACGATAGAATAGAGTTGCAAACTTGGAAAAGTGTTACCACTCGTAAACATATTGACAGACAATTATGAACTACAACTTATTGTTCCAATTGCCCAAAATCATCGCAAATGTGTTTAAACTGTTTTAACGACTACCACGCGACATAGTATAACGTAATATTTTATCCTAAATATAAATTAATAAACAGTACAGTATAATGTGTATATTTTTAATATTTTTATGCTGCGTATCCTATATATATATTTCAGTGCTTATTGCAATAAATTCCTTTAAAAATCCAACCGAAAATCCTATTTAACTCGATCAAGAAGAGCGT
>NW_016907864.1:259639-265568 GCF_001483705.2 Eufriesea mexicana | reverse complement strand
AGAGCGTCACCCATATTTGGCTAACAGAGCACCCATGGAAGCATACCCATCATTCAGACATGGGTGACGCGACGACGAACGTGTTAACAAATAACATCCCCACTCGTCCGATTATTATTTCGCCGGTATAATGTTTTCCACAGCTACTCATCGGCCCTCACCAAATCGTGGACGATGGGCCTCAACCCTTGCCAATGTTCAGCTTAATTTGCCTACAGTATAAATGATCAAAGTAGTTTGGAATTTCTTCCAAAGTTATCCAAAATGGATAAGTGTATGTTATCAGTGGATATTATCGAAATATCCTTCCGCTTCTGATTCACACGCGATTGAAAAGCGCGATCCCGTGGTAGCTAGTCCACTTCTATCATGTATCATTTCATCCCGGCGAATGAACCATTCAGCTTATCGACTTTCCTCGAAGGAAAAATAGATCCCGATGCTAGGTGACGCCATCTAAATAAAGATTCTCACATTTATATATTGCCACTCGTCGGCCATTGTTATTTCGCCGGTATACTGTTCTTCACGGCTACTCATCGGCACTCGCCAAGTCGTGGAAAACGGGCCTCAACCCTTGCCAATGTTCAGCTTAATTTGCCTACAATATAAATGACCAAAGTCGTTCGGAATTGTTTCCAAAATTATTCAAAAGTGGATATTTTTATGACGATACGAGCTCCACCGAAAAACTCTTCTTCCCGCTCGGCTTAGCCTTCCGCTTCTGATTCACACGCGATTGAAAAGCGCGATTCCGCGGTAGCTAGTCCGATTCTATCATATATCATTTCATCCCGGCGAATAGCAGCCGTTTATCTTGCCGCGCGCCCAATGAAATTCGCCGGGTGTTCGTTAGAGAACGAACCGGGCATCGTTCATCCGGCGATTCGTCGAACGTTAACATAAACCGTGGCTTATTCCGCGCGGGATACGCGCGTGTACGCTCGCGATATTCAGCCGAGGTGTAAATCATACGAGTCACAGCCGAGGCACCACCAACACCGAGGGAAGTCGCTCTCGCCTGGTCGCTTGTCTTCGGTTCCCTTTTGCGATACCACGATCGTTCCTTCGTTCCTCTCGGTTCGCGGCGCGTCTCGCGCGAGATGGAAGCAACTCTCGCGTGCGGGGCCATCTCTGGCCTCTAGAACGGGCATCAGCTGCCTGACAAGGCGTATAATTAATCCCTAATGACGCTGGCATAAATCCATCTCGGTAGGCCGTTTGGCTGCTCGCCGCTCGCGCGCCGTTGCCTTTACTAGCGAAATCAGCGCTAGCTTTGTCGCTGTCGTCCATTTTCCGCGTTATTTATGCGCCCATCATTGGATCGCGCCGCTTCGACCCACCGACTGGTATCGCGGCATCCTTCCACCAGGAATTCGCTTTGGGATCGTCCCGAATCCTCGCCGCTGTGCATTTCGTCCGTTGGATTAGAAACTACCGGATCGACCGTTTCTAAACCGATTTCTAGCCGAGTTTCTAAGATAATCCTCGCACCTTGCGCCACTCGGACCACGGACACGAGATTCGTTGTCGCGACAGATGGAAAGGGAAGCACACGGTGTCCATTGAGCGCGATGGAAAACGGGAAAGCTCGGGTGGGTGGCAGAGCGCGTTAATATCCTCGGCGTTTTATCCTCGACGAGATCGTTGCACAGTCGTGTGTGGTAACGGTATGATTTAGAATAATCCCCGTCGATTTTTCCCCCCTTTCCGCGTTTTACGATGATGTGAATTTCAATCGGGAACGGAACGACGCTGACCGCGAGCGGTGACCTCGTGGCCAACCGCTTAAATTACTCGACCGACAAAACGCGACGGGACAATGGAGCGATAAAGCCGTTGGTTAAAAAGCAACGCCGGCTATAAATCCCGCGGTGATCTAGTTTACAGCGTTCCTATTTCTCGGCTACACGTTCGGCTGACGTCATCTCATTGTAATCCCGACCCACGTCGGTCACGTTGTCCGTCGACGGACACGGAAAAATCGGCCACGGTTTGTAAACCGAATGATTCTCGTGCGCGTCCATTGGTCACAGCGAACCGGGTCTCGTCGGATCAGCGCCGAGCTTCTCTCGAGGTTCCCTAGATCGAGCCAGAGCGTTCCTTCGTTCGAAAATTTCGAAAAAGCCGAGACGCGAGTGGAGAATCGTAATTTCGTTTCTTAATCACTGGACAGCTGCTGCAGTTCGTCCCGGTGTACGCGTGATTTTCACAGTTCTAAAGTGTTCCTCGAAGAGTAATTAACTTAATAATCCCGGCTGATGGACTTTTGAAAGTTAAATTGATCACCGAGGATGCACGAGAACGAGGGTAAATAACGAGTCGCCGGGTGTACGGTGATTATTTTAATTTATAAGTTATTGCGGATCATTTGGACTAAACGGAACGATTACGAGGAACGGCTGAAATCGGCTGCGCTAACCTCTGCCAACTCCAGTAACCCTTTCACCAATTAAACCTTCCTATGACTAAACGCGTTCTTGCTTAATAGCTCGCTGACATAATCTCTCTCCCTTTCCGTACCTTTCCTCGCCTGTAAAAACATTTTGCCTCGAAACATCATTTTCCCCTGTCAAAATTCCGTTCGCTTCCTTTCTATTTTCGAGAAAGCCATTTTTCTTTCATACGCGCGAAAATTACACGGTGTACTCGTCGATACGCGATCCAATTGGACCGTGAGCAACGCGATTCGTTCGATCGTAATCCATTGCAACGTCCCGAGACTTCACTCCCATGACCATTGACACCGGCTAGCACGAAGAAACGGAAGCTGACCCCGGCTCGCGCGTGCATACGTGGGATAAAGCGGCCGCGAGAAGAGTAGCCTAACGAACGGCCGGTGAAAAGAGAGCGGGGAAAATGAAGCGTTTACCGATGATTCCCGGATAGCAGATCCTTCCTGGAAAGGATCGCCCTGCATCTCCTCGCCGAGCTCCTCTCCCGGCACGCCGTTCTCCACGGCCGCGCGAGGGACGCATGGAGAGTTGCTCGCAGCGCGGCTGTGAACTCCGCAAAGAGGGAACTGGCGTACCGAATTGATGCACACGAAACGGCATGCCCGGAATGTTATAATCGCGAACCTTTGAACCCAAACAGCCCGGACTCCCACACCAGCACCCGCCGACGGACCGTAGCCGGGCCCCGTTTCCTCCGCACAAATTACTCTCCTCTTGCTCTCTCTCTCCCGCGCCGCTTCGTGCCGCTCCGTCGTTGATACGCTTCCACGAAAGCGTCGGCCGGCGTGTAATAATTCCGCTGCGTCTCGCCGATACGCGCCGATAGTCCGTCTATCCGGCTGACCGATGCAGCGAGTGACAAAAGAATAGACGCACCGGCGGCCGTGGACGTTGCATCTGGAAATGGATCTAGCAGGAAGCGGAGAAGAAGAGAGGGTACCCGCGAGCCGTTAAAGGACACCGGAGGAATTTTATCGGCCATTCATACGTGCCGCTTTTACCAACTTTCCGCGCGATCTTCGATAGCTGTGTCGCCGAGTGCCTAGCGCAAGCACGTCGCCGTAATTAGAAGAAGATATCACGGAACCTGGTACCGCTCGATCGAGAGGTTCGGGTTAATGGGATAGGACGCAGTCGCTGCAGATTCCTGATAAGCGCAAGATTCTCCGCGATGGCGGTTTGGCTTACTTTCGGTTACGATCGAGGCTGTTTTCCAGCTGCATCTTCCCGGAGATCTGGTTCGGAGATCGGTCTCCTATCACGAGGCTGATTTATCGGCGTAATTTGCGAGGCCCTCGGAGCAACGCGTTTATAAACACTTCCGTCATTCTTTCTCGAAATAAAACCAGGGATCGATACACGCGCTGCTTGGTTTCGATTAATTCGACGGTGTAACCGGGAGACTCGGAAGCAACTAAAACCGATGGCTACTCGATTGGGGAACCGGTGGAGTCTGCCCCGATGATTCCTTTTGGTAATTGAACTTGTATTCGGTACAGGAAAAATATGGCGCACCTGAAGAGGTTGGTACCACTCGGTGAGAAGCGATCAGGGTTAACACATTGCGGATTAACGTAGAAATCTCTAAGACGTACGTCAAGGACCGCAAATTTTGACAAGACAATGCCTTTCACAGCTAAGGCCCATAACAAATGGCGCGCGGAACGCGAGAAAATTCGTGACCGGTACGCGATGCGTTGAATTATTGGAGGAGAGCCGAAGAGCAGAAAAATGGGGGAATTTGGGAAAAAGGGGACGTGGATGGGTCGATTCGGAGAGCTGAAAATTTCACGGCGTGCCGCGATTCGCAGACGCAGACCAGCTACGTGCTCTACTCCCACGAATGCCCTACGGGAGTCCCCGCCGCCTTCGTTCCATTGCACGGACGCGGTGGGCGTTACGGTAATTAATTTTTGCCCGATAATTAAGATATCCCGTGCAGACGCTGAGATATAGCCCGCGGTATCGTCATTTTTCAGCCCGGGATATCGCGTGTTTCTTCGCGCAACCTTGCAATTCCTGGTGTCCCGAACGAGCTGCTATTACGTCCTCGCGAGAACGATCCTGACGCTTGATTCTCAAAACGCCCGATCCTCGTGGATGCAGCCATTTTCAGCCGTAAATCCGCTCGCGTGCTTCGGAATAATATCAACGGGTACACGTGTGCTTGTAATAGCAGACTGACAGTTAGGTTAAATAAATTGCCCTCTTAGATGGGAGACGTAAAGAGATCAGGAGCGTGGTACGAATCTGCAGATTTCGATGCTCGAGAGTGGATCAGCGAAACGCGATTTGCAATTTTAAATGCGTTGACAAGTTCAAAATTGTTTCCTCTTTTTTTCTGTTGCAAAAATTGCCTGGATCCACGGACCCTTTCACTCCTGCAAACGTTGTATGACGTCACGCTGCAATACGACTACGGACGTGATACAACGTCCATGGATTTCAAAGCTGTTAGAGCTTAGAAAATTCTTTCTCAACGCGATCCAACTGTTCTAACGTGTCCTGCCATCTCTCAGGATAAGAGAGAAATTTTTTTCAATACAATCCCTGCATTATTTTGCCCCCTGTCAAAAATATTGCGAGACTATGCATTTCACGTCTGTGAGCACGTGGCACGCGCTCCCTTGGCCCGAGATTTTTCGTCTGCTGCCAGGGTTTGCAAAAATGGCGCTCAGTGACAAATATTTGCTGCCTAGTACGATACGTAAAATATTGAATTTATAATATATAATAATAAACAAAGAAATTTGCATAACGCTGCAGATGGCCTGTATTCACAGCCCTGAAAATCGTGTGTCGTGGGTGATATTTTCTTAGCGTAAACAAATAAAATATTTAGCGACTTCCGAACTTCTGTATTCATCTTTATCACCTCGGGTAAGCTTCTAATGCGCGATATTATATATTGATTAAGTTTTTACTAGATTGAAATAAAAATAAAATTTGTTAAATTAATTCGGGACTGCGAAAAGGTTAAATAAATATACACGAAATTGGGGGATCTCGAGTCTCCTTGTTCGACGTTAGAAAGATAAAATACGGTGTTTAGACGCCTGAGATATCATTCTTAGGATCCTCTATTATCCCCCTGAGTGGTCGGAAGAGGGTCCCACGATACCTATCCTCGAAACAATCGAACAAGCTGCAGCATTGGGAGCCCGGATCTCGAACAGCATCGTCGCTCATAGCACGCCGACTCGAGCACCCGACAAAGCGTCCCATTAACGTCTGGCAGCGTAAACCGGCTACGTCCTAAAATTCCCGACAATCCGTGGACGTGTAACGCGTAGAATTATACGGTACAGTGAAAGTCCGGATCAGAATGCAGCGGAAAATTTCTCTCATCCACCGTCGTCACGATCGCCCGCTTCGTCGCGATCGCGCTTTCGAATCCGCGTTTTCATATTCGCCGATACGGCTACACCTTTGGCAAAAGTCGCGGCTGGCCGGCAGCAGTGATGGAAACCGGG
>NW_016907864.1:234600-259612 GCF_001483705.2 Eufriesea mexicana | reverse complement strand
GGGTCCGCGAATGGAAGGATGAAAAGGGAAGAAAAGGAAGAGGACGAAAAGAAGAAGAAGAAGAAGACGAAGAAGAAGAAGAAGAAGGAGCTGGCGAGGAAACATGTGGCCCACGGTGCTGGTGTTTCGTGGGGATTATTAATTGTTTCATCTCTGCGCTTATCCGCGCCTGGCCGATCGCACGACTAAGCAAATACGAGAGGCGTAACCCACACGGTGATGTACGAGCTTAAAAGCCCTCACGATTCGCCACGGACCACGACTCTCTCCCTCTCTCTCTCTCTCTTCTTCCAACGTTTGTCCCGATAGGGAGCCCGGTCCGCGAGGGAGAGAGACGGGGAACGATACAGCCAAGGGGTTATCGTCTGATTTATAATTTGAGGCCCCGGCTGCTCCACCGTGGAATACGACCCGACGTTTTCCGGTTCAACAAACGTAATTGGTTGCCGGTACGATCGCAGATAGCCGCCGGTTCGAATCGCGGATCCACTCGCTCTGTCCCGCTTCGCTTCCTCCTCTCGCGCCGCGCCGACGCGTCCTTATCTCGCGGAACACTTTTTTCCTCGCTCCAGCGTGACTTAAATCACGAATATCGGCTGCAACCAATCGAATTCAATTCGAGGAGGTCTTCGCGGGGCTACCAACGGCATTTCGATCCGCTATTCCTTTTAATTAGGGGTGGGGTTTATAGGAGTACGAGGCTGAGGAAATTTCAGGTTACGCTCGAGCGGTGGAACAATTTCACGAGGCTACGCGCGATGAGTCTGTATCATTTCGGAGGATCGTGGTTTTGAATCGCTTGTATTACGGGGGACCGCGTGATCTCGAGGTTTGAAGACAAAACTATTTCGATTGAGCCTTTCCTTGGTAATTATGGAGACCTCACGACTCGATAGAATAGATGGGACAAATTTTGTCCTAATTTTTATTCATAGTTATAATCCTAGGCGAGTCATAATTCTGTGTGTCGATTTCACAGTGTGGTAAAATTACAAATTCAGAATCATAGATATTCTGGTGACGCTGGGTTTAGGAAAATGGCGCCTAGGAAGTTCGAGATAAGAGATGATCGTTCACTCGTGATTCCACAAATTTTACACCCACGCCATTTTGTTTAAAATATTACACCACCGATTTTTATGTTTGGTCGATAAATTTCCTCGGTGTCAGAGTACGTAATTACATTTTATACGTATTTGAAAGTATTCGTCGGTAAATTAAAAGCTTTCTGTGATCGATCACTGGGGTTCACAATGTTGTCAACCTCTGTTAATCCTTTCACGGTGTGGTCAAATTACGAATTCATTTTCAAAAAATTATCAGTTCTTTTATGTTCGAAAATACTTTGTTCATTCCCTCCACTCATTTCCAAAAATCGAAGGCCAGATATTAGACGCAGGCTCAGATATCTTTGGTAGACTATTCTTCCTGAGCGTGGCACGAGACAAGCTGTATAGTATTTGATGTTCTACCCGTGACTGTCACGAGATAAACTGATAATGGGTTAACTCTTTAGCCTACAACCACGTGTGAGGCTCGTGGTCAGGATTTCGGGTCGAAACTGGTTATCACGGGCCTGGCACGTGGTACGTCGACCGGGCCGAATGTAAACACCACGTGTCATGCCCATGATTTTTATCGATGTGTCCCACTCCAAATAGCACAATCCAGGCTAGTGGACTCAATTGCGTGTTATTCTCACGTTAATACATTTAGATAAAAATATTTAAATAATGAAAACAACTCTCAATAAACTATTTTAAACAAAAAATTGATTGACACTTTCTAGAAAATTGTGACGAATATTTGTAAACGGGTTCACACATATGAAACCAATACTCAGTTATTTCGTCCGAAGGAACGCGTATGAGTACTCTAAACGTGTTAACTCTTTCGCCTACAACCACGTGTGAGGCTCGTGGTCAGGATTTCGGGTCGAAACTGGTTATCACGGGCCTGGCACGTGGTACGTCGACCGGGCCAAATGTAAACACCACGTGTCATGCCCATGATTTTTATCGATGTGTCCCACTCCAAATAGCACAATCCAGGCTAGTGGACTCAATTGCGTGTTATTCTTGACTATGTTCGCGTATTAAATTATATTTTCTTAAATATATTACTAAATATCTTCAAATAGAAAATTTCGTGACGACGACACCGCATAAGTCGCGTGCTATTGGTACAATTTAAGACAGATTTTCCGAGCCTTGGAATGGCTCGAAGGCTCGAAAATTCTGCTTACATTTTGGGACCGTCCTCGAATTGAATTTTAAATCATAGGGCAAGGGGTTAATATGACAAAAATATATCGAGTTTCACGGATTTCTAGCCTCTCCAAACTCCACGAGACGTCAATATCGTAGATCGATAAACGACTTCACGAGAGCATCTGGATGTTCAATTACTGCCAACGTATCTCGCGAACATCTAATTTCCGCTGAACATATAAAGCGGGAAATATGGCGCGGACGCGAGGCACACGTCGCCCCAACCGCGTATCGACTGCACGGTGAACGATCATTAAACGGCAGGTGGGAGAACCGGCACTAAATCATCGGGGGCGTAGAACGAAATCGTCTCCTATTAAAGACGAACCCCCTCTGGACGCAGCTACGAGCGCGTGTTCAGCGACGATTTGTTAGAAACGCGGCCGCATTTGTACCTTTCCACGGCGTTGCGCCCCTCGGAAACGTTCACGGCAACGTCTTCATCCGGATACACACGTCCGCCTCGACGTCCGTGGACCAGGAGGAGCGGCGGCCGGAGCGCGCGAGCGCGCGAGCGGGCACGGAGGCAGGCCACGAGCACACGCCCGGTGAATTATGGAGTGCAGCAACACCCACTTCCTGGTCCTCGAAACACCGACTCCCACGCATACTGATGGACCTGCCAGGGGCGGCGTGATGGATCCACGGCGGCGGTGTCCACCCCTCTCCGCCGCCCTCGACGAAATCTCCGCGATATCCAGGCAGCTCCGAGCCACCTCGCTCTATCATTATTCGCCGAGCGATTCGTTAATCAATCATTCCGCCTAATTGCGCGACTGGCCGCGCGTCACGCGGCTCGGACGTCTCCTTTCGCGTCAGCGAGCCTCGTATTTCGATGCCGAGGGACGATTTAATTCCAAGGGTGAGGAGAACGTGTACGGTGAAGGGAGTCGATGAAAAGCGCGTGCGCCGTGGTGCTTGGCGCTACGAGATCGTTAGAATTCGAGGTACGAAGAAATTTTTCTTTCATTTTCGTTGCTGGATAAGATCGGTATACCGTGATAAAAATTTCGCACTTTTTCCAAGTCGAAGAAATGGCGAAAGCTCGGTCACCTAGCGAGCCGATGGCCACGCGTAGCTCTCTCGTCGTTACCGATCGAGCAATATTTTCGTTCTCGGAATCGGTAGAACCGATTTACTTGCGACGCGAGGCCGGTACACCGGGAATCGTAAGAACATACGTGATATCGAAAGGAAATGCCTCGCCGGACGTCGGCCAGGCGCCGGGAGTTCGAAAAGAGAGGAGAGAAAGGAAGAGAGAAAGAGGCTCCCCGACGCGGAGAGTGAATTCTGAGATGGGGCATAAATTGATATGCATCCAGCATTCGACATGTCGGTCGGATGAAAGAGGGAGCCCCGAGACAATGCCTGTCGGCCAGCAACACCCCATCGTGCATCCGGTGCGTTTTCAAGGAAGCTTTCGGAGCATCGTGACACATATCAATTGATTTTCACGGGCAGAGGTCCGACGCGTTCGATATATCGCGTACACGGCCGCCGATGCGTCGCGTGTATGCGCGATACACGTTCACCCGCGCGCCGGGACAAAAGACGAAAGTTCGAGCGTCGATTTCACGTGTCGCGGGCATTTCGAGCGTGGACGGCCGATCCTGCGCGGTGCATCCTGCGCATGCGTACGCCACCGCAGCGCCACGGCGCATCGCGCGCCGCAGTTACTAATTTAATTACAATGAGACACCGATTGCACAATTAACATATCGTTAAAATACCGCGGCGCGGTAATTATACACTTTCTAGGTGCATAGGTCGCGGCCGATTTGCATATCGTTCGAGTGCCAGCAGAGACAGAACGCTGCACGACAACGCTTTGACAACGCTGGCTCGTTAGAGCTTCTCCGTTGCGCAACCAACCGTCTTATATACCGGTGTAATCTCTAATTTACAACAGATACTATCCGATCCACGCTGAAGCACCGAAATCTACCGCGAGTCCTTTCTCCGAGCTTTCCCGATAGATGCACCAGCACGACCTACCGCAACCGGTCGTCCTTTCGTCGATTTTCCTCGAGAGAGGGAGAGACCCACCGGTGAGAAACTTCTATCGGCGATGAATCGTAGAAACGATACGCAACGACGCGCTCGCCACGGAATACGATATCGCCGGCGGGCCCCGAACTCGATCAGGTATGATTCACCTGACCGTCAACGCGTCGATAAACGCTCCCCTGAAGCGAATCTGACAGCGGCGCCGAAAGGTTGCGCGCGCGGATCGTCCTCGACGTGTGTCTTCTATAAATTCCAACGAGAGCTGGAACGTCCCCTGGAAACTACTTTGTTTTACAACTCGACACCCACGTCTCGTCTCTATGCGTACGCACGCGCGTTTGCGCGCCCGATCGCGCGAGCGCGAGCTCCCTTGCACACAGGGATCGGCGCGTATCGGGCCCGTAACCGCGTCGACGTTCTACACAGAGCACGCGCTGCGTTCAATGTAAAGCGTTAAAACGCTACGTGATCGAATTCGACAAGCGACCGGACACTCGCCACTCCGAGCCACCATTTCGCGCTCGCTGCCGGAATATCAAGCAGAGAGATCGTTAGAAACGTTTTAGAATTAAGCGTGCCTTTTGCCCGGGCCCCGCGCGCCGTCCCGGCCATCGATTAGAATGGAACGCGATTCCCGCTCGGTGAAACTTGGTTAATGGAAATTAGCCGAACGCCTCGCGACCGTCCTTTGCCCGCGATGCTGAATGACAATGCTCGAGCAAAGCAGCATTTGGGTGAGCCTCTCGCAATGGTGCCTACCAGTCCCGGAAAACAGCATGCGTCCTCTTTGCGCGCGAAAATTTCACATCGCGGATTTTCCAACGTCGCTGATCTTCCAGAATTGTACGAAGTCACTCGACGAGAACGGGGTCTCTTCCAAATTTTCGAGGGAAAGCGAAAAATCGCGTAAACGTAAAATCTCTGTTGAAAAGATGAGTTTAATTGTAGACAAAAATCAATCTAGGGTATAAGGTACTGATAAACAGTTTACGAGATATGAATTCCGAGAATGTTTATATACACGAATTTTTATATAAACACTGGATAGAAATTGGGGGGTTAGGCGAACCGCGTCACGTACCCTCTTGACACTCAAGAAGGCACATGTACCTTCCTTGAGTAATAAAAGACTCGAATAGCGAATATATATTGTAAGACAAATTAGGCTGAACATCGGCAAGGGTCATGGGCCTGTCGTCCGCGAGTTGATGAGGGCCCATGAGTAGCCCTAGAAAATTATACTGGCAAAATAACAGCAGTCGAGGAATTTTTATTTGCATGGCGTCACGCTGCATCGGGATCTATCTAGGTTGAATAACGCAATGGGCTGGTGTTACAGAGTCTATAAAAATCTTGCCAAAGGGTTTCAAGGGACACACTTTGACAGTCCATCGTGATGGCAATGCACCACGCATCATAGAAGTTCCCTTTGATTTATTAACCCGATTTTACCACATAAATAACAACAACCGGATGAGCGGAGATGTTATTCGTTAATTTAAATAAACTTGCGTGATGGGAGCCCACGGAAGCATACCCCTCACCCAGATATAGTGACGCGGTGACGAGCGTTTTAAATAAAGTGTTAAAAGAACTGTCTAAAGTTTCTGATCGAAGCTTCCAAGATTTCTTGGACAGCAATCCTGTCACAATTTACATATGTATCATAATTATTTTACACTTGAAACCCATAATCCCAATAACCTCCATTATACTTTCCCCCAATGATCCGTTTGTATTCCAAGATGGGGAGCAACGCGTGGTCATCGGCTGTGAAAATTCGTCACACTCTTTGACGTTATTCAATCTTTCCACCAGATCTTCGGTAACGAAGCAGAGTCGCAGATCGACTGTCGATAACGATCAAGGAGAACGTTAATTCGCCGATCTCGATACGATTCCTCTGCACTCGTGCCTCAGACCGTCCTCCTCGAACAAAAACGGGAACACGGAACCTGCTCTCAGCCCCCTGCCTCATTGGAAGCTCAGAATCGCGACTCGTCCCTTTTTAGCGACAGTCGCGAGTGGTGTCGGGAGAACAAATCGCGGAGCATCGAACGCCTCTCGCCCGAGACATTAGGAAATCCCATTCATTCGGCGTCTTCCCTCGGTACGAAAGTCATCTTTCGAGAATTTACGGAGGTGTGCACGGTTGCGAAATGCCGACCTCCCACCCCGAGGCGCAACAATGAGCGAATCGTACGAACGCTCGGTGCTCTCGATCGAGCGTCGGCTATTTTGAATAGTTTCCCACAGGCGGCGGCGAAAAATCCGCTCGAACGCCGGAGATCGAACGTCCACGCGTTCCTAGGTAACGCCGTGGCATCTATGATTCACCGAACGCGATGCAGAGGAGACGCTGCGAACAGAGACGGAGAGACTCATTATCGTGGAACGAGCATCGAGAGTTAACGTGACTTCGCGAAATAATCTCGGCCGCGAGCGCGTTAACGCGAAATCAGGCGTTCCGATCGTGAGACGCGAAAGAGAGGCAGCCGACGAGCGTCGCGGTGCGATGCCATTTCGAAGCAAACCCGGTAGGGATCACCTTGATCCCTGAAATGTTAGGTTCAACGTCTTCTGCATATAAACTATCTGTCTCCATCAGCCGGCCGAGCGAGCAGGCTCGCGGGTCGGCTCGCTACCCGTATCGCGGAATTAGATTACGTATCTCGCGTTGGCCCGTGATTTATTTATCGTGCCGGCCTCCCCGAGGCGTGCTGCGGTTTCAACACCTTTTGACGCGTGTATTTACGATTATGAGAATTACACAAGGCAATTAGAGCCGACCGGCCCGGTATAAATACGGGTAATTGTGCGCCGCTGTGAGGCCCGCTTAAATTACGCGCGCGGAAAATCCGACGATCCCGACCATGCGACGGATCCCTGCCATTTTCCCGCGTTTCGACATTGACCCGTTGCACCGATCTTCGATACGACAGACCCGGATAGCGAGGCAAGTGGAAGAAGTTAACCGCCCGTTGGAAAAATATTAAGTCAACAGTAACGGGAAGAGGAAGGGACAAGGAGAAACGGAGCAACGGAGGAGTTTAATCGACACGGAATCGGGATTCCAGCTGCATACCGATGCAACGGGGAGAAAAGAGCGGGATAGTTAGGCTAGAAACTGCAGCGTGGGAATGCGGGAGCTTGCCAGAAATGGCGTCCGGGAGGGAAGCTCGAAATTCGATTTCGTGATTACGAGGCGTATCTCGAGCGGTCCGGAGCCGCCTTAGAGACGGTTATTGCGCTCTAAAGTGCTACAAAATTGCACGCGCGTCGTGATCGCGCCACACAGAGCCGTCCGAGAGGGTGTAGGCTGGGCGGGGGTGCGCGGCGAGGGAGATCGGAAACACGGGCCGATCGGCGGTTACCGTTCGATCCGGACGAGGATCGCGAGGGTTAGGCATCTCGAACCGTGCCACGACGAGGATCCAACGCCGGTCGGATGGCTCATTTTCACCTGGGGTTACCTTTGGCACACAATCATCCGCCATTAAGGCCGTCTGCAAAAATTTCGAAAACACCGGAATATCCCTTTACACGGGGCGAGCAAAAGCGATCTCGTGGTACGCGCATAACCCGTCCGCGGCGCGGGTATATCACGAATAGCCCCGTGATCTCGCGGCATGATCTTTCAAGATCGAGAGTAAGAGCCGGGTGGACGAGGACGGGGGGCACGGAGGGCGAAACGATGAAGAGAGACGCGGGGAGAAAATGAGACGGTGCTCGGTAAACGGGCGAGAGAGACGGAGGTCGATGAGCGGAGTCAGGCCAAGACAGAGAGAAAGAGAGAGAGGTAACGAGTGCTAGATCTCGAGCAACGATCGGAGATCATCTTCCCTCTTCGACCGGCTCCTCTTCCAGTCCTCGATCCTAGAAGGAGACGGCGGGGGCGAAAAGTACGAAGCGCTACGCCGGCGTCGCTCCCGCCGCCGCCATTATCAAATTATTCACTCACACCGAGCGCCATCTATCTTCGGGCTGCGCGATCCTAACGTGTTATTATTTGATCCTCACTTTGTTAGCGATCTGACTCTAACAGCCTCGCGATATGTACCTGGTAGATCCTGCTCGGTGATCTGGAGTACTTCTCACGATCTCGCGCCACCAGCTCGCCGAGGCCGGACCGACGCTTTCGGAACGACCATACTCGCGGCCGAGCTCGTGCACGCCAGAAGCCGCTTGCTTATGCCGCGGCGTACACTCTGCGAGGGTGACGGAATAGAAACTCGCGGAGGATCGTTTCGAGTGGCAAGATACGGTTAGAGATAACCGACAGTTCTGCGAATAACTTAGAACCGTTATTACGGTCACCGTCAGGGCAAATTTGATATTTCCCATAGCAAGAGGATCCTTCGAACTACCTCTCGTAACCCCTCGATATGTGAACGAACAGGGAAGGAGGTAGGACTGTGCACCGATTATTTATTTTCCACGAAAACGCTCGGAAAATGTAAAAATGGAAGTTGGAGGGATAATTTGACACGAAAATAACATTTCCAATCTGACAACCTTGTTCCACATTCCTCCTTTGCTAGTACTATTAATAATAATGTTATAGATTGAAAGTAGATTAAGAAACGCAGTGCACTGGTATTCGGTAAAATAGTAATTTTAATTAAAGATAGAGAAATAAGGAATTATAATGCAAGTATAGTGCGATGTCTGGAACCATGGTAAAAAATAAAGTTCGATCCATTTCGTCTGATTGTGACGAAGAATAATGCGAAACTGACCGCTGAGAATCAAGAAAGAATAAATGCTTGGACCATTACACCCCATAAATGTTTTATATCGGTTTAAAATGTCGTAGACGTTTTGAGACAAAAGTGAGAACGTATAACGTTGCTTTTCAACGAATAATAATGTAGGATTATTGTAAAAGAAGCAGAAAACTAAATTCACTTGGTTTGAACTAAAAGAATATACAGTGAACCCTCGTCTTTCGCACACAATTAGTTCCTGAAATTGTGTGCGAATATTGAATGTCCGAAAGTAGAGGAATGTAAAAAATATGCACCAAAAACTGTCTTTTAACTCTTTATGACACAGGACTTCAAATAATAAAATAGACCCACGTTGCATGGAAACAAAGTTAGTATATTTTTACTAATAAAGGAACTATATAATGTAAAAACATAAAAAAATAATAATTTAATTGAATTTATTGTTATAAGGTGGGACTCAAATGGGCCCACTTCAAATGTTGAATGTCGCCAACACGAGCGAATATATTTATAACATTTGTCAAAGGTATTACCAACTACTTTACGCAAATAAGACAAAATATAAACCTATATGCATGCAGCTATTGCAAAAATGTACCACCATGCATCAGAAAGGTGGCACACTTTTAATCCCAGCGTGCCCCAAAGAGTTGAAATACTTATTTCTCAATATGTATACATAATGAAATTAAAGAGACGTGTTTAAATATCTCCGGCTGTTTTCTTTCTAAACTTGTCAAGAGTTAGTTGAATACCACCCTTTTCTTCTTTCCTTGAAAGAAACTCTTAAAAAATTGAATTTCTAAAAATGTGCGAAAGTAGAATGTACGAAAATCGAGGGCCCACTGTATATATTTTCATATAAAGCAATATGACGGCGAGGCCTGGCAAGGAACTGCAACAGTGGTGTCCCTAACACGACCGAAAAAGGGAAGGATTAAACAAATACCGACCCAGGCTACACACCCATCGCCATTGCACTTCGCAAATAATAATAATCCAAATTCGAAGGTAAACCAATGACAAAAATGGAAGTTTGGAAATGAAGAAAAGGAGAAAAAAGGAAATGCGAACTGTCAGGCGATCCGAAATATTCGACCGGTTGGAAAGAAAAATCCGGGGCCCCGCGAGGGGGGCAAAGGTGCAGGGGTTAGCCGAGGTACCGTTCCAGAGTTGGGTCCGTCTCGTTCCGCCGGTTTCTCGCGTGCGTGTAGATTGCGCGCGGTACGGAAGGTGAAGCGGCCGACGGCGGGTTGCGCCACGACTCGGTTTTTCGCGGGAATCGCCACGAGGTGAGACGGGGCCTGATCGCGAGAATCGGTCGGGCCCGACTCGCCGCGGCGGCGGAACGAGAAGGGCAGCGAAGGGATCGGGAACGACGAAACTCGGGGCGAAGATGGCCGCGGCTCGTGAGGATCGGGCATAGGTAAGTGGCACTTATGTTTAATACTCGAGTGTGGATGAGTGGTCGGTCCTGCACGCGATCCTCGCGTCGACCGGGTCTTCCCTGACCTCGCGTTCGCTAGAACCAATTTCCGCGGGTAATACGACCGCTCTGACAGGCCTCGGCGTTCCTCTAAATGGAGCACGGAGACACGCCGATCTCCGCTTTCCTCCTTATCGTCATCCACGTCGTTCCTCGGCTCGGAATCGAGGTTAACGTCGTGCGTCCCGATCGAGGGGAAAAAATGGAAAAATGGCGGGTAAATGGCTGGGACTTCTGCTGGAAAGGCGGGAAAGTGAAAGGCGCGAAACCAAATAATCGAACGTTTACGTAGCCGCGCGTAATTGCTCCCGCGGTCGGAGAGGTAATCTTGAAACTCGTTAAAAATCGCGCTAACCCGCGTTACGTGCCGTTTGTTCCAGCCTGTCATTAGCGGATCCTCGAGATCGTTTTAATATCGATCGTCGCGTTTCGAAAGCGACGTAGTCATTTTTCACGCTCCACGCGAAGCTACAGGTCGTTATAGGTCGGTGTGGGTTTAACCGGGTACAAGCGTGTGAGCTGTGGAAAAATCTCGCGATTCGTTTCTCACGGAGGACCGTCGAGGTGGCGCTGGAACGGGTCGAGCGGTGGTTCTTGGCAGGCAGGGACGGCGAAAAGACGGTCGTTTGGATGACAATAGACACGCGAGACACATCACCGTTCGGCCACCGGAAGTCTTCCGTGAAATTTTAAGTAAATTCCCGAAATTCCTCGATCGTAGCGCATTTTCTCGACGAGATCCTCACGCGAGCTGATATGCCTCTTCGCTACATTAAGAATCCTATGTACGCACTTTGTCTCTTAGCGGCAGTTTGCGTACGAGATCATGTGCAGAGTCACAGGTACGAGTCTGGATATTAGGATCGTAAATGTATTTTCTGATATCTTTCCGTTTCTTATACGCCGTAGAGTCGAGCAGCCATTAACGAAGGGAGTGTCGTTTCAAACTCCGATGTCAGGGCTGACGAAGCCGAACGAAGTGAGTTTGAAAATTGTAGCCGATAGTGGGGAGAAATATAAAAACGAGTTATTTAATGGCAAGAAAAATATAAACATCGAAGAAGCGAATTCGTTGGTCGACTGCGTGCAGAACTTCGCCAAACGAACTCGACGGATCGTTGATGACATACGATCCACCATACCCGTAAGTCGTTATCGCAATTTCCTTCTAATTACCGAGATAGTGCTATCAAAAATTTGTTAATTCTTAAAAATTGTTAAAAATTCTCGTCAGGTGACGAAGTTATCGGAGAACTTGGATCCTCTGGCATCGTCGAATATTCTAGACTCGTTGCTATATTTAACGAACAACGTCGGAATTAAGTGGCTAGCCTAACACGGATCGCGATGCATTGACACATCAGGAAGAAAGAAACTGTTGCTTGATGAAGATTCACGCGGATTAAGGGGGGAATCCGCAAATCTTTGTCAATCGACCGTAGAGGGAGTTCGAAGTGAATGCAAATACTTTGCGCTTAGTTCTTCGGAAGACGGATCAAATTTTGTAGCTAACCGATCTGACAGAATTATCCGTGAGAACTGAAGCTCGCGAAGGCCCAGTTCGTTCCTAGGTAGATCTGTTCGGTGCTCGCGCGCTCAAACCGGCGCCATCGAGCGCGCGAGCACCGAACGCGAGCCAGGAACAGACACGCGCGTGTTTTAAACGATGTCTCTCATTTTTATGTAAACGTTGCAACGACTATGAATAAATAAATTTCACCGACCAACCGTGAAATAATTAATCTACGGGTTAATCGCTTGACACGAATCTGCTTCGAGCGTAATACGCGCACGCGAGATCGATATGATCGAGTGAACAAATAGATCCTTTCTATTTATACGTAGCACCTAACCAACTTTCGTTTCCCATATGAACGATTCCATCCTGGTATATCAAAACGCAACCCCATTCGCTGTCAACGCTTTCGGGTATGAATCCGCTTCGAGCGTAATAAGTGCACGCGAGATCGATATGATCAAGCGAACAAATAGATCCTTTCTACTCATACGTAACATCGAACCGACTTCCATTTCCCATTCGACCGATTCTACCCTGGAATATCCATACGCAACCCCATTCGTTGTCAACGCTTTCGGACACGAATCCGCTTCAAGCGTAATATATGCATGCGAAGTCGATATGATCGAGTGAACAAATAGATCCTTTCTATTTATACGTAGCACCTAACCAACTTTCGTTTCCCATGAGACCGATTCCACCCTGGAATATCAAGACGCAACTCTATTCGTTGTCAACGCTTTCGGACACGAATCCGCTTCAAGCGTAATATATGCATGCGAAATCGATATGATCGAGTGAACAAATAGATCCCTTATACTCATACGTAACATCGAACCGACTTCCAATTCCTATTCGACCGATTCCACCCTGTAATATCAATACGCAACCCTACTTGCTGCCAACGCTTGTCGGACACGAATTAACTTCGAGCGTAATACGTGCACGCGAGATCGATATGATCAAACGAACAAATAGATCCTTTCTATTTATATGTACCATCGAACCGACTTCCGTTTCCCGCGCGAGCGTTTCCACCCTGGAATATCAATACGCAACCCTACTCGCTGTCAACGCTTTCGCTACCTTTCCACGAGCTGCTGTCCCACGTTCCTCGCCAGGCCATCGTGCACGGATATTTATCACGAGCATCTCCTTTTCGTGGTCCCCGGAGAGCGTGTCTCGCAATCCATCCGTCAGAAAGGCCGAGCGGATTTCCAAATCTCTCCTCGGGGTTCGTCCGGCGGACGACGCTCGAGTACCAAGGCTCATTTGAATTTTCCCGGACAGGATGTGCACCGCGTGCATTTCAATCCCCGGGGACACCCCGACGAATTATGGCGGAGCGAGATGGCCCCCGGACGGGCGCGCAGGGACGAACGAAGAGGGAAACTGTACGCGGATGGGTAGTTTAAGAGCGAACGCCCGGTATCCAGGGCACGTCCGGAGCGCCAACAGAACTTATTGTCGTGCGCACGACTCGTCGGGATTTTAATATTTCCGCTGAATGCGCCGAGAAAACGGTCGAACGTGGGCACCGCGACGAGAAAACGAAAGGGAGACGGGAGAGGACGGGGAGGAAGAGGAAAAGAAGAGGGGAAAAAAGAAACGAGGAGACGAGAGAGGAAGGGAGAGAGAAAGAAAAAGGGAAAAGAGGAACGGAGGTGAACGGAGGCGAGGAATCGTTACGCGACACTGCCACTGGTCTTGCTTTTTCGACTCGTGACAGGTGGAGTAGCCACGGGAACCCTTTGTTTTTTCCCCGGGAGTGAGAGACTGCTCGGTCGTCGAGACAACACCAGCACCGTTTAGAGAGGCTGGCGCCACGAAGCGCATAACGATACTCGAATTTAAATATTCACTCGGGCCGCGTTGAAAATATATTGCCGACAGTTTCTTCCCTCGTGCCTCCGCTCGCCGAGACGCTCTTTTCTTCGCCGCGAATTCGCGTGTAAGGTTCCGCGAGCTGTTGCCGTTTCGACAATTAGCATGTGCCGCGAAGTTTTTGGAAGGGACGATTGTGTCGCCCGTGTTTTCGCCAAATACCTACCGTCAATGCCGTCCTCTTTCTCATGGTTATTACGTATTGTATCACAGCCAGGCCTTTCATATTTCAGTGCATCGTAAAGCTGATTTAACGTCAGATTCCGCGAGCTCGTCGCGCACGCGCGAGGAATTATCATTCCGAGTGACGCTTCTCGATCTTTGCACTGATAAAATCGAAATTACGATCGTCACGCGTAACTCGTAACCTCGCGAAGCTCCCAGTTTCTAGAATTTTAAACTCTGCGATTTTCTCTCTGCGGATTGGAAAAATGAAAGAGGGACGAAGAAGAATTTAAAATTTACAGTGACCAATTATTTACTTTGCTCTAAATTTCCAGTGTCTAGAGTTTTAAAACGCTGCAAAATTTCAAATTAAATTCCAATTTTTGACACGTTCCATGCCAAACCATTTTTGCATGACATGATCTTCAGGCCATTTGTTGTTTGGGCTAAAAATTGACGTATCATCGCACAATATTGACAATCGTCAATCTGTAAATAATTAGCTAGTTTAGAGTAGTTATCACACCGTGCACTATTTGTGGTACACGTGGATCTGCGATCAGTTTGAACTAGGAGAGTAGTGACATTTCACAGCGATTGCCCGAATTAGCCATTTTTATGCATCTAAATTCTATAGCAATTCTAGAATGATCAATAGATAGATCAATCTTAGCTAGAGATATTGAAAATTCATGATACATTATCGATTATAGCCATCTGCACAGTACTATAGCCATTGCATTAATCTGTTCACTGATCCTCAAAATTTTATGGCAATTCTAGAATGATCAACGTATAGATAAATTATCGTTAGAGATATTAACAATTGACAATACAGTACTTAGTATAGTCCTCTACGCAGTACTATAGCCATTGCATTAATCTATTCACTGATCATCTAAATTCTATAGCAATTTTAGAATGATCAATGGATAGATCAATCTTACCTAAAGATATTGAAAATTGACGATATTATAGCCTGAATTAAAAAAGTCAATCATTACGTGTAATTAATAATTATTATACATATAACAATTAAACAAATTTGCGTGCTTTATTCTATACTGCATTTTGTATAATGCCTAATTCTTTTAGTGAAAATATATTTTACAGAATTAAATTTGTCATAAAACATGTTTTATGACAGCGTATTAACCCATTGACTGCCACGCAAATTTAGCGCGTCTTGCCCTGGGTGCCACGGTTTTATTTTAAAGAAAACATGAAGTTTTACAAAATATAATGATCTAATCGTCTAAGCTATAATTTTAATAGTTTTAATGATAAAAATTGATAATTAACATGTTTAATTTAGCGCGTCTTGCCCTGGGTGCCACGGTTTTATTTTAAAGAAAACATGAAGTTTTACAAACTATAATGATCTAATCATCTAAGCTATAATTTTAATAGTTTTAATAATAAAAATTGATAATTAACATGTTCTCTACACTACATACATTTTTCATTCATTCTTTCTAATAATTCCTAACTCAAATGGCCATTTGTAGCCAATCTAAACTTGCAGCACACACTACGAGATATCTCGTAGTTGGAAATTTTTGTGCAGACGCTTACTACGAGATATCTCGTAGTTGGCAGTCAATGGGTTAAATAAATATGTCTGCGTGTACCATTTATGAATCAAGTTTAAGGTGTACCACAAATAGTACAAGTGGCACGGAACGTGTTATGTGCTACGTCCCCTGAATACTAAGACTCTGTACTACGTCCTTCCGAAATTGAGAAAAATTTCTCTGCAGATCCATCAAACGAACGTCTCCGAATGGGTGTTGGACAAATTTCTGGGGTTTCGGCGAACCGCTGTTGGCCAAGAGGAAATTCAGCGAAGGCCGCGTGTGACGGATGCTTCGCAGGATTCACGGATAATCCGCTGCGTGCGAAGCACACGCTACGGGCGAGTAGGTATATTTCACCTTGGCCGGGAGATCTATCACTCGAAGCCGTGCTCTCCGTCGCGCATCCGCTTGCAACGCGTCCCTCCGCGTCGAGTGATGCACGATGGCCGGTCGTTCGGACGCGCGACAACCCCCGGATAAATTGTGGCGGGTCCCCACGCGTGTCACCGCGTTATCGTGTCCCCTAATGCCGGGCCTCGCGGTGCGAATCGTCCTGGTAGCCCGGACGCGGCACGATACATTTACATGTGGTGCGTGCACGGTAGCCGAGGTCCTTCGCGAGCATCACGAACTGACTGTTAATGCCGACGTAGCCAGGGGGGAGACTTTTCGACCTAGACGTTGCCCTTACGTGAGCGGTTTTGGGAAGAACGGGTGTTTCGCCAGGGTTTACGATTATTTACGTGAGTATCAGGAGGGAAAGTCCCGAGATGGGTTGTTATTCCGTTTATGGGACTGTTGTCTGATCGATTTATGAGATCACGCGAGGAGGTTTTGGAAATTTTGCGTTGTTTCGATTTTACGTCAATTTTTCTTTACGTCGCGTTGACACTTTGACTGCCACGTTGGTCATATGTGATGTCACAGTGATTATTAGTGACCGCAGCGCTTGGGCTACTTAGAATTGTAAAAATTGGACGAAAATTGACAGTTAGTTGACTGTCAACCGTTACCAAAGCGTCATCGATGGTCACTCGTCCTGAGGTGGGTTGTTATTCGTTTATGGGACTGTTGTCTGATCGATTTATGAGATCACGCGAGGAGGTTTTGGAAATTTTGCGTTGTTTCGATTTTACGTCAATTTTTCTTTACGTCGTGTTGACACTTTGACTGCCACGTTGGTCATATGTGATGTCACAGTGATTATTAGTGACCGCAGCGCTTGGGCTACTTAGAATTGTAAAAATTGGACGAAAGTTGACAGTTAGTTGACTGTCAACCGTTACCAAAGCGTCATCGATGGTCACTCGTGACTGCGAATAAGATAAACAGCTGCATTGGATAAGAATGTTGTCTTATGTCACGAATTTATTTTTATTTTGTCATGGTCTGACAAACCCCTCGCTGAATGCCTCTGACGCGTTGCTTGGTGTCAAACAGTGAGAGAGTAGAGTAGTTAGGGACTTTTATAGTAAGTGGTCTTGTTAAGTATCTATAGTAGATGGCTTGCTAAATACAATCACAGGGTAATTGGAATTATGCAGTGGTCCACAAGACGTGGTCAAACGTTATACATCACGTTTAACACTTTGACTGCCATGTTGGTCGTATATGACAGGCCACGGTTTCATCTATGACGCCACGGTGACCTGTCATTTGTGACCGAAGTGCTTGGACTACTTAGAATTGTAAAAATTGAACGAAAATTGACAGTTAGTAGACTGTCAACCGTTACCAAAGCGTCACCGATGGTCACTCGTGACTGCGAATAAGATAAACAGCTGCATTGGGTAAGAATGTTGTCTTATATCACCAATTTATTATTATTTTGCCATTATATGCTTCGAATAATAAGGGAAACATGTGATTTCGGCGTGGCAGTCAAAGGGTTAACGTAGTATTCGTGGGATTTCTATAGTTATGCGAAGCAACATACACTCGTGTTTTATGGAACACGATTTTCCTCGTGATTTTGATCGCGATACGTTATTGAACGTTGACGTCGGAGTAGTAAGTAATGGTAAATTCGTGAATACTGTTTAAATAACAGTTCGTGGACGACTGGCTCTGCCTAGAATTAGAGCTCGGAGTGGATGGATCCTGGGTGAAACGAGCTGCACTTAGGCAAACCACCGTTCCCTGCGGTAAATTCGCGACGAAATGAAGATTTCGTTGAGGAGAGCGTGAAACACGGACTGCGGCCGATGGATCTCGCGTGAGGGGGTGATTCACACCGGTTCGACGTGCAACGAGATCCGGATACAGCGGCGGAGGTGATTTCGTTATGTAAGCGACGGAGAAAATACCGTGGTTCTTGCAATTAGGCTCACCGATAGGGGGACCACTTCGATCGCGTGCCACGATGCAACGATGCAATTCTTATTGCTACAATATAACAATTGCAGCGTCGGGGAACGACCATAGGACGCGTGTTGCAACTCGGCTGATACGTGTATCCGTTGCTTGAACTTTCATTGGAAAAGTTTAGCAAGGGATTCTTGCAACCGCATCACCTCGTTCTCAGGGAGTAGGCTTGCCTAATCCTTGCTTTTTGTTGGAATTTTGCGAACTATCTTCGCGAAGCCACTCGATTTCCGGTAAAATTGCAACGAACAGTCTAAGAGGAAACGAAGATCTCGAATTTCGAATGGTACGGTTTGCGATGAAATTCGTAACGAGGAGGAAGAAACACGTTTGGAATAATTTGTGGTACAAAATGTGGGACTCTGAGAATTTATGGACCTTTGGAACATTCAACCCTTTCACAGTGTGGTAAGATCACAAGCTTCTAGTCCAAAAAATATCCGATTTTTTTATGTTCAAAAACACTTCGACATGTAATAAAAAATGTGAGAAAATGTGTTTTATATGTATCTTGTTAGTTATTAGTCCGTGTATAGTATTGGACGCTCTGCCTATGACTGTCACGGGATAAACTGTTAATGGGTTAATTCATATTCAGTATCTGCATTGAAATATTTGAAATAAATATTTAGAAAAAGCAAATTAATAGCTCCCTAGATTTTTATTTCTCATTTAAAAGAAATGTACTATACTTTTATCAAAAACCAAAGTTGCCAAATAAATTATACTATAATTCTATGCAAAAATGAAATATCTGGAGCGAGTCACCTAGAACCCCTTGCAAATTCTATTGTTTCAACAACCTCATACTCCTGCATACGTAATTCAAAATGGTACGACATCTCGAAGCCTAAAACCCGTTAATTCGATATCATAGATAAATTCCAGGGAGTGTGAGGTACCTCAGCAATCATATATCGGTATAAAAATATTTGAAACGAATATTTAGGAAAAATAGGTTAATAGTTTCCTAGATTTTCATTTCCTATTCGAAGGAAATGTACTATACTTTCACCAAAAATAAAAATTGATACCACCAACCTATAACCAAAGTTGCCAAATAAATTATGCTATAATTCTATGCAAAAATGAATTATCTGAAGCGAATCATCTAGAACCCCTTAGAAATTCTATCGTTTCAAGAACCTCATACTTCTGCATGCGTAATTTATACGTGTATCCGTTGCTTGAACTTTCATTGGAAAAGTTTAGCAAGGGATTCTTGCAACCGCATCACCTCGTTCTCAGGGAGTAGGCTTGCCTAATTCTTGCTTTTTGTTGGAATTTTGCGAACTATCTTCCGGTAAAATTGCAACGAACAGTCTAAGAGGAAACGAAGATCTCGAATTTCGAATGATACAGTTTGCGATGAAATTCGTAACGAGGAGGAAGAAACACGTTTGGAATAATTTGTGGTAGAAAATTCTCAGAAAACTCTGAGAATTTATGGACCTTTGGAACATTCAACCCTTTCACAGTGTGGTAAGATTACAAGCTTCTAGTCCAAAAAATATCCGATTTTTTTATGTTCAAAAAATTCTTCGACATGTAATAAAAAATGTGTTTTATATGTATCTTGTTAGTTATTAGTCCGTGTATAATATTGGACGCTCTGCCTATGACTGTTACGGGATAAACTGTTAAGGGGTTAATTCATATTCAGTATCTGCATTGAAATATTTGAAATAAATATTTAGAAAAAGCAGATTAATAGCTCCCTAGATTTTTATTTCTCATTTAAAAGAAATGTACTATACTTTTATCAAAAATAAAAGTTGATATCACCAACCTATAACCAAAGTTGCCAAATAAATTATACTATAATTCTATGCAAAAATGAAATATCTGGAGCGAGTCACCTAGAACCCCTTGCAAATTCTATTGTTTCAACAACCTCATACTCCTGCATACGTAATTCAAAATGGTACGACATCTCGAAGCCTAAAACCCGTTAATTCGATATCATAGATAAATTCCAGGGAGTGTGAGGTACCTCAGCAATCATATATCGGTATAAAAATATTTGAAACGAATATTTAGGAAAAATAGGTTAATAGTTTCCTAGATTTTCATTTCCTATTCGAAGGAAATGTACTATACTTTCACCAAAAATAAAAATTGATACCACCAACCTATAACCAAAGTTGCCAAATAAATTATGCTATAATTCTATGCAAAAATGAATTATCTGAAGCGAATCATCTAGAACCCCTTAGAAATTCTATCGTTTCAAGAACCTCATACTTCTGCATGCGTAATTGAAAATGGTACGACATCTCGAAGCGTAAAACGCGTTAATTCGATATCATGGACAAATTCCAGAAAGCGTAAGAAAATTCTTGTATTATATTCTCACCAAAAACAAAAATTGATACCACCAACCTATAATCAAAGTTGCCAAATAAATTATACTATAATTCTATGCAAAAATGAAATATCCGATGCGAGTCACTTAGAACCCCTTAGAAATTCAATCGTGTGCACAACCTCATACTTCTGCATGCGTAATTGAAAATGGTACGACATCTCGAAGCGTAAAACGCGTTAATTCGCTATCATGGACAAATTCCAGAAAGCGTAAGAAAATTCTTCTCCCGAGCCTCGAGGAACGTCGTGCTCGCGATTACGAAAGGTTCGCAGACGCTCGTGGACGAGGACCGAAACGACGGTGGAAGTAAAATGAACCTGCAAATGACTTTCACGCTTGCTCGAGACCATGAAACAAGATAAACGGGCTCTACCTTGGTTTTTTACCGCGTCGATCGTCGTATTCCCTGGATTGTCGGAGTCATCGCTCGGATCGAACCGCTCAGAAACCGAGGGGAAATGTTTGGTCGCGCGGCGAAAGAAGGCGGAGAGGATCGTATCTTGCGTAGACGTCTCGCATCGCCGGATGCGCGTGTGCCTCCCTCGCTTCCGGTCGTAAGCCTGGCCGGGCTCATTGCCATGCTCGTCGCCACGCCCGCCCCCGGAATATGAAAACGAAATCATATTCTTTGTCTACCTCTCACCGATCGGTGCCCTTTCATCTCTCGCGTTTAACCATTTTCACGTCGCTGCTCGTTTCTCCCGTCCGACGGAATCGCGATCCTTATCTTCGCCGTGAAATAATCGCGCGTTTCGTTACTGGCTCGGGACCACGAGTGCAGGCATTCGTGGCAGAGGGACGGGTTACGGTTGATCGAAACGACGTGGATGCAACGATCGAGCAATGGCCGACTTTTGCAAAAGTTGCCCGATAATCCGAATCACTGGATTTCTGCGGGCGTTTTGCGTAACGAGTACCGACAGCCTGTGAATGGAGATAAAGAAATAGGTTGCCCGACGAGAGTGGCAGGCGAGATGGTTCGATTCGAGGATGGGAACGATGATCCTTTAGGCCGACGACCGGCCCACTAGGCTTTCGTCAGGGCAGCGCACGGTTTCTCAAGATCGCTCGTTAAGCCGGCAAAACCCACAAGCACGTAATTGCGGCGATCATACGTTAGTTAGGTTAATAACTTTGCATTATAAATGTATTAAGCTCGAATCCAATTACGTCGGCCGCGGGTTCCGTTGCGAGATGCTGCCGGTGTAACGTTGATTTCTCTCAGCGCGGCGATTAATAACTCGAAAATCGGGCTACGGCCTGTGGCCGTCGGGACGTGCGAATTTCAACGCGGAAATTAGGGCTACGATTGTATAATTGGCAAAGGTTAGCGAATTTACCGCCAGTTCTAGTTCGACTTTCCTCCAACGTAGGAGATTGCTTTGGAAATTAAACGGCACGATTTCTCGTAGCCCCCCCTGAATTATAATAAGCGAGGTGTACTCCGACCAACGCGATTAACTCCAATTTCTGCGTCGTTAACACTAAACGTACCACGCGAAGTCAAAATTTTGAAAATCTACTTTATAATTTTATATTTAATGTTACTTCTTTCGTCCATCTGATTTTATGTAAATTCTTAATACTATCTACTTTCCATATTTGAATATTTCTATTTTTCTTTCCATTACACTTTGCATTTTTGGTATTGAGAAAAGATATCGTAGCCCCCTGAATTATAATAAGCAAGGTGTATCCTAACCAACGCGATTAACTCCAATTTCTGCGTTATTAACACTAAACGTACCACGTGAGGTAAAAATTTCAAAATTTTGAAAATTTACTTTATAATTGTACATTTATTGTTACTTCCTTCGCTCATCTAATTTTCTGTAAATTCTTATACTATCTACTTTCCACTTTTCCTAAAATTATTAACATTTCTCGTAGCCCCCCTGAATTATAATAAGCAAGGTGTATCCTAACCAACGCGATTAACTCCAATTTCTGCGTCATTAACACTAAACGTACCACGTGAGGTCAAAATTTCAAAATTTTGAAAATTTACTTTATAATTGTACATTTATTGTTACTTCCTTCGCTCATCTAATTTTCTGTAAATTCTTATACTATCTACTTTCCACTTTTCCCAAAATTATTAAGATTTCTCGTAGCCCCCCTGAATTATAATAAGCAAGGTGTATCCTAACCAACGCGATTAACTCCAATTTCTGCGTTATTAACACTAAACGTACCACGTGAGGTCAAAATTTCAAAATTTTGAAAATTTACTTTATAATTGTACATTTATTGTTACTTCCTTCGCTCATCTAATTTTCTGTAAATTCTTATACTATCTACTTTCCACTTTTCCTAAAATTATTAACATTTCTCGTAGCCCCCCTGAATTATAATAAGCAAGGTGTATCCTAACCAACGCGATTAACTCCAATTTCTGCGTCATTAACACTAAACGTACCACGTGAGGTCAAAATTTCAAAATTTTGAAAATTTACTTTATAATTGTACATTTATTGTTACTTCCTTCGCTCATCTAATTTTCTGTAAATTCTTATACTATCTACTTTCCACTTTTCCCAAAATTATTAAGATTTCTCGTAGCCCCCCTGAATTATAATAAGCAAGGTGTATCCTAACCAACGCGATTAACTCCAATTTCTGCGTTATTAACACTAAACGTACCACGTGAGGTCAAAATTTCAAAATTTTGAAAATTTACTTTATAATTGTACATTTATTGTTACTTCCTTCGCTCATCTAATTTTCTGTAAATTCTTATATTATCTGCTTTCCGTTTCTCCTAATATTCTTGAACAAATTTTTCAATATGAATTAATTTCATTTAATTTATTAAGTTATTATAGCTCGATAATTAAATTTGTATATACAAGAGTTTATTTATATATCTTTGAATATATAAAGAATTTTTTATATAATGTATATTGAAATTTTTAATTTTTAATTGTTTTGACATTTTCGACTAATATCGTGGTGAGCTAATAATCGATTTTCTCTTAACTTATTATTTACTGAGACAAATTTTTTACATACCCTACGCACCACGGAGAGTCATCTGACGCCTTATAAAATTCTGCAATCCTCCACCTGAAACTGAAAAGTTATAATTTTATTTATCTGATTTATACAAGGTGTTTACCCGTCAAATAAATAAATACATGAATAAATAAATAAATATCCTAACTAGAATAAAGATACCAAGACAGTGTTCCCTGTTACAATTAGCAGATGAACTCGTCAGAGAGTATGACGAATTCCTCAAAGAAGAAAAGGAAAACCTGCAAGAAAAAGCATCGAGCAGCCCAAGCAATAATTTCCAATCACGAAAAAATACCAAATCAGACTATACACCAGTAATAAAATCAAATTTGCATAATTTGCAAAAATTTGTCTACGGAAAATGCACGATGCAGAAACTAGTCACGTGTAAAAAGTGTAATGCATGAAATATTTTACTTGTAAAAATAAAAATACATAATAAAGTTGTGTATTTAAAATTATTTCCCTTAATAAATTAATAATTTTTATCGAAAAATCAGCGTTTATTTCATAAGGAGTCATTTGACCCCTTATGGCAAGAATGGGTATGTGTAAAGTACCGGTACGTGTAGTGTTAAAAATTCTGATACCAAATCACCGTTTAAATAAATTTCCGCTTTCCGTTGATCGATTTGGGAAAGGAGTCAATCGAGATACACGCACCGTTCGTTTGATCTGTAATTTTGCGTTTTGGAAAAATATCGGCGCAATTATAAATTTCATCGGGAGTATAGAGGGAATTGGAAAGCAATTTCAGCGAAATAGCCACACTCGTACGGAACATAAATCTCGTTTCCAATCGTGGAGGCAATCTGCGCTGCTCCTGGACCCACGGTCCAAGCACGTCGATCTCGTTTGATCAAATTTGTAAGTGATCGTGTTACGCCAATCGCCATTGATCCGTAGACCGAAAGACCGCAAATACCTGAATGTTACACCAGCTAATTGGCGATTAAGTAAGACAGCACTTTCCGCGTCAGTGGCTCGGCGTCGTGCAAGA
The DNA here is from genome assembly GCF_001483705.2 of Eufriesea mexicana. Classification (NCBI taxonomy): domain Eukaryota; kingdom Metazoa; phylum Arthropoda; class Insecta; order Hymenoptera; family Apidae; genus Eufriesea; species Eufriesea mexicana. Next base: position 235,224 of record NW_016907864.1, on the reverse strand, counting down.
AAAATCAAGCAACGCCGGCCTGCGACAGCCCCGGATGCTTTCGAATGTTTCCCGCAATTTGCAATCATGAACGCCCAGTGCACGCGATGCGCATCTGGTGCATTCGGACGTCACGCTCTCCAGTGATTTTAACGCCTGTCAGAGCGGCATCGCGCGATCTTTCCGAAGCAGCAGAGCGGAACAATGTTTGCTCGGCTTTTCTTAGATTTTCTAATCGACTTTGTACCATCGAGACACCGAGCATTACCCGTCGTCGCGTGAAATCCGAACGGAAAGAGAAGGCTGACTCGTTCCATCCGCGTAAAAACCAATCGTCACTTTCTTGCAAATCTCATCCCGTTGAATCGATCTCTAATGCTGGGCGCCATTTCGGGAAACGCGAACCACGTTTCGTACTCGTCAATTTTGATATGGACGTAAGTAGGAAATTTATTGCGTGGCTTGAGAGGGCCTAGATGTAATGGCAGAATTTCTTCTTCTGTGCAAGAAAATTCAAAAATTGGGGCCAATTGTGGAAAAGGGAAGTACCCCCTTTTGGACGTGCCCCCTCGAGTATTTCTAAAATAAAGACTTTAACCTCTGTTGCGATATGACGAATTTTATTTATATTTATTATATATTATA
>NW_016907864.1:186740-233296 GCF_001483705.2 Eufriesea mexicana | reverse complement strand
GGTTTATTCACACGTACACTACATACTCATATAATGCATCCCAAAAATTTTAAATACATTCTAAGAACGCATTCCTCTTTCTCGCATTGCCGATAATCTAATCTAACCCTTCACTCGCCATTGGTACTAATAATTGTTTAATTTATCCGTCATTCGTACTAACATTCATCTTAAATATTCTCACCCCTACAATTTCCTCCTCGATGGAATCGCGAAATATCAAAATTTTGCAAGATGCAGTCAGATTTTGGTGACCATGCTTTCTAATTTAACAAATGGTGTAAATGGATCAATTGTTTCCCTGCGATAAATTAACCTCTTCTATGACGAATTTTATAAAGTGGAAAAAATTTATTTAATTCCTTTAATTATTTTTTATTAATTTTATATCGATAATAATTTAGTAAATAAGTAATTTCAGCAAGAATTCGAGATAGTCGAGGAATTCTACAGTGAATAATTCTCCCACTGACTCTAATTTTCTTTTTACTTACAATAATCCTAATTTACAAAAAAAACTAAATGTACATAAATATACCAGTGTGCCCAAAGAGGTTAATGGATGGTAATTTAGGCTAGGATTGCTTTACGATTTAATTATAATATTAAGCATTAATGACGTGATCATATGTGTCACGAATACGAGTGTTAAAAAATCAACTGAAAATGACGTATACTTCATCGTGCTATTTATATAATTAAATTTGATTAGGATTTCCTGCTCTATATATTTATCTACAAAAATAGAACGAATTAAAATCACGCTCGACTCGAAAATTTTCGAATATTGAACATTAACAACGTGATCGTGTTAAAAATGCTATTTAGATAATTAGACGATTTCATTACGATTTCCTGCTCCACATATTTATCCACAAAGACAAAACGAATGAAAATCACGCTCGACTACGATTTATGCGATTACGGTAGTCGAATTACCCTTTGCAAATATGCCAATACGAGATGTCATATGTGCTGGCACGCAAACCGAACAATTCTCGGCGCGCAGGACCGAGCCACGATGTTTAACCGATCATTAATCAGCCCGTCTACGTTATAATCAATTTTTGCCGAGGCTGGCCTCCGTTTCGCCTCGCGGCTCATGGCTGGCGTCCAATCTAATGGTAACCAGGTCGTTACCGATCGCGTTCGCTTCCCGCGGCACACGAGGTCGGCCAATTCCTTTCGTAATTCGCCCCGATGATATGCGACGGGCGCACCACCCGCGGCCATTATGAAATAACGATATATATATTCCGCACGGGCCCTGAAACCGCGCCACGGCTCGTTACGATATACTCGATCAGCTCCGCGCGTGGAATCGCTTCGGCTCCGATTCGCGGCTACTCGCGCGAGCGTACGCGTGGACATTGGCGCGGGCACGCCGGGGCAATTTCACCGTTCGACGGAGGGGAAAATCAGGCAGGCGCGTAATCGCTCGAGAAACCGTCGAATGACGTATTCGGAGTAGCCAGATCTTCGAGTCGATAGCAAAAATCGCGATGGCATCGCGGGATCTGCGACGAGGGTGCGATAGCCCATAGAGTACTACTGTCAAACCTAATTTCCATTATCGGAAAATTATTAGCAAAATTATCCTGCATAGTTATCTGACGCCATATTTAATACCAGACATATTATCTTAAAATTAACCCTCTTTATAAACACCTTACCTAGATTTCCAACGTCACAATCAAAACTAGATGTATCACCTTAAAAACAACTAACTTTTCTCCGATATTAATAATTTTTCCTTCCCCACTCCCTGGGACCATCCCTCACCCTCAAAATCTCATGTATGAAAGATGAACGAATTAAATAGTGAAGCAGTATTAAGAATTCTTGTGAACTATACAGAGTCTACATTTTGTTCAACATTTACTAGCGAGTTATATATTAATATGATATATTATAATTGCGCCATTTGTTGTAAAAACCAGGGGCGGAATGTCCTCTTGCAGGGCCAGGTTCAGAAATTTTGCGGGGCCAGGATACACATTTAAATCCGATACTTAATACGTTAAATGCCACACCAGTCTCTAGGGATGCAATTTAATTTGTCGTAAAAGGTACATTTCTCTGATTCCTCTGAAAGTATACTTTTATCTGAAATAGTTTCCATGATATGAGGACCTTGTGTAGTTACATTGAACTTTGATGATTTTTGTTACTTTTTCAAACTAAAGAATATCATCGCTATTGTAAAAATGTCTTGCATCTGTTTAATGAAAATCGGTGTTTTCTAATTGGGAGATTTCCTTAGTACCTAATATCTTTCGCACCCGTGTTGCAGTCGTATCAACAGGATGCAACGAAATACTTCAATGCAAATATGGGAAAGAAAATCTTAAACTCGTGTCAGTGTATAGCAAGCTGTCATCGATTAATGGATCATGCGATTGTATACGCTCGAATATTCAATTTACTATACAGGGTGTTAAGATTAAATAAACTTTGCACCGTTTCCTAAGTTACCAAGTACCTTTATTATATTTACAATGTACACGTAACAAAAGAAGTAACACTATTAGCTTTAACACTCATCAATAGATGGCGTCTTTGTCTTGAAATTACTATGATATTTCCTACACAGGGAGTCCTGCAAAATGTCTGACGAGTCTTCGTAGACTATTGGGCCTTTCAAAACGCGGGGCCGGGTACCGGTGAAAATCGAGGATAATCAATGTATGGATCAGATATGGCTAGAGATATTTGAAATTGACAGTACGGTGATAAGTACATCCACCAACAGAGCGCTGAACCCGTTGGATTATTCTGTTCACTGATGATTTAAATTCTATAGCAATTCTAGCCGACCCTGGTAAATACCTATTGATACTACAGCTCAATACATACTAACACTTTGTATTATCCAAACGATACGATTTAATTGAACGAACCTTCAAACTCGATACTTGATTGTCATAGGGATTGTCATAGTAGTTTGACTTCTGCCATCTTTCCCGTGACAAGATAGTACCGTCGATCGCCGACAGGTCGCGCGCGTCTCGTTCGAATTCATTGGGTGACGATTACGACGATACGATTTTAATTTTACGATTCGCTAATTTGATGGTTTTAATTTGGCGAAACGGGGATCGAGGAAGCAGCAGGACAACGGAGAAAAAAGGGATGTAACCGGTGGGCGGGCCAGGTGAGAAGAAACGGCAATCAATTCCTCTGATCGGGGGATGCTGATCCAGGGACGGGGAGAGAGGGAGTGTAAGGAAGAAAGCAGGATAAAACGGGCAGCACGAGCAATACCGGCGAGTCGTTGGGACTGGAGAGTGAATTCCACGGGTGAAAGGAGGGGCCCGTTGCTCATTACTTAAACCACCCCCGAGAAAAAGCGGTCCCGCGAACCGGTACCACCCTCTCAAGGCGAATTAGCAAATCTAACGTAATAATTAAATTATCGCCGCCGCTGAGGCCGGTTCAGGTAGTTAAAGACACGCTGTTCGCTTGCGGACCGTGCTAATGAACCGTCCCGCGCAAATGGCGGTGGGAATAAATTTGAATTTCCATTACGTCCACGGTGGCGTAGCTGACTGTCTGCGAAAACACGGATCTCCTTGACGAGCAGCATTTAGAGAAACGGGACGACCGAGTTCGGACAACAAAAATGTTACTCCTCGACGCTTCGACGGGGAAACCTACGTCTTCTTGTCTCCCGAGAGAGGCAGCCGCGAGATTAATCGGACACGCCTGAATCGACGCTGTCGGTAGGAAGATACGCCATATTCTTTTCTCTCGGTGTATACGGTATACCGAACGTCTGAGTAAAGTACTCGTCTGTCCGAGAGAAGAGACGGTTCGAAATTAATCGTTACGGTGTAACGTTGGAAAAATGCGCGTTGATCGTGGCGGATGAAAAGATCACAAGGCGACGCCACGACGACGACGGTGGATTATATATCACGCGGTGAACCGGAGGCTGTTCCAGCGATTAGCCAGCGACACCGAGGAGAAAAACAAATGCAAATAACAGATCGGGAAAAGAACGTGTCGCTTTTAACGATACTTTAACAACCTCGATACATTTAGAATATTATCATCGGGTATAACGAGAATCCGGTCGTTTTACGTCGATAACCGGCCACCCCGCGAAATAATCGGGCCCCCGACTCGGAAATATAACGAACGTCCGGCACGTAACTAGCGTCGTGGCACGGCCATAAACGCGGTACAAATATCTGACATTTACATCGTTGCATATTTATTGGCGTTACTTTGCATAAACGGTCCTGAATATACATGCGCGTCATCGGGCCGCGCCGCGATAGCGAATTTCATTGACTTCAAACTCGGATCGTGGGCAATTATACACGGGCCGGGAGCGTAATGCGACACATCTGTATTTACATTTCATTTTCGCCGCGGCTGCCACGTCGGATTTCCATGGCCAGTTAATTGCACGCTCTCCGTGTGTGTACACATCGTACATCCCGTCGCGGCGTCCACCGATGCCGTGCATCCACGAAACGCTGGAAAAGAAACGGGGAAGAGGCCAGACGCGGGAAAAGGATGGGAAAAGGAAACGAGAAGAGGTAGGTAGGACGAAGTAGCACGCGTCACGCGTTCAGAGGGCACAGGCGAACCGTGGGAGGAAGCCATTTAGAAACCCAATCCACCTGTTAATCCAATCGCCACGAAGCCGTTCGAGAGCGTCTTTAATCGAGTGCCATCTATGTTCCTCTACCCGATCATCGGCCTCCGTGGTCCTGAGCTAGGCAGACATGTCCCTGTACCGCGAGACCACCAGAATTCGACCAAACGAACGCAACGTTGACAGCGATTAGCACTTTGACTGCCACGCAATTTTTGTATGGGGCACTCAGGGAGCAACGATAAATTTTCCATTATTCTTAAGGTATAATGATGAATTATCGAATAATATAGCAGAGAAAATAAAAATGGTGGAAATTATTAATGTTCTCTATTTATTTACGTTGTTCAAATATTCAAAAATTAAGCTAGATTTACGGATGTTAACCCTTTGCACTCGACGGGTGATCTTCAGTTTCATAAAATTTGGAAGATCGATATTAATTAATATATCAAATTTAATGTAATGTAACAGTGTGCGAGATATCGAAGTCAAATAATTCTAAAATTCTTTATTTACTGCTCAAAAAAGTATCGTCAGCTTTTTAGTAGAGAATCTTTGATTTTCTACTCTTCTCTAGCCAAAAAATCGTCGAGTGCAAAGGGTTAATTATATACCTATTTTTACCGACGTGAGTCAATTTGAGTCACACAAGAGAATTGAAGTTTTTAGCAAAGAAAATTATTATTGAAAAATTCATTGAAAATATTTTTCACGTATCAACTTTGTTTTTGAAATACATTTTCCGCAAACATTTCTATTACATTTAGCTTAAAGGCCCTTACGTCTGTTTCTATTACACGATTCTTGAACTTGACAATTCTTCCGTGCGTCAGTAGTATGAATTTTTGTCAACGGAATGGAAGTGTTCTCGACATCTCTATATTTACTTCCTAGCTCTTCGGTCAATTGGAAAATAAAATCTTTTCTCGAAATATTTACTCGAGTGGTCTCTTTATATAGGATCCAAGCATCGATAGCTGCTAAATCTAAAATGTTATAGAAAACTTGTGGAGGCCATCTGCGAGAGCCTGCTTTAACGCTATATTTTCGAGCCATTTGGTCAAGTATATCCACGCCATACTCGGTGCTATTATAAAATGTTACTGTTTCCAGAATAAGTTTTTTATTTTTGTCAATTATTATATTTTTATGTTTCGAACTTATTAGTGAAACCTTTTTATTAGGCTTGCTTTTGTAAATGGTTGCAGAAGTTGCCCAGGCCTGATGTAAGCTATAAATTTCACGTGTTATACGATTAACTGTTAAATCATTTTACGAGTCAAATTAGCTAGCAACCGTAAAAATAGGTATACCACGTTCGATAATGCGAAATGAAGGAGTCTGTGGGAGAGAGGAATCTACATTTACATATATTTCATTGCCAACATATGTTTTTAAAAAATAGTATTATTGTTTTATATATGTACATATAGTAATCAAATTTTGAATGATTCAAATTGGCAATAAGAGAGTGAAAGATATTTACGATAATTTTGGTAATGTGACGAATAATCGTGTGAATTGGAAAGAAAGTGTTTAGATTTACTAGATTTACGAAACCCGTGAATTTGACGGATGGGTTGCTGCAATTATACGACGGTGACAGATTTAGTTAACTTATATTAAGACTGTTAATACTCTAAATTTTTGTAAATTCAACCAGTCGCCATTTGAGAAAATTTCGTGGTTTCCTTTACCTGTCAATTTGACAGGTGTCCTTAGAAATAAGTATACAGATAGCGTCCGTAAACTTAGTGTTAATCCTTTGCACTCGAGAGGCGCCTTTTAGTCGCCATTTTGAAAAAAATTCGAAGCTCGATATTAATTAATATATCAAATTTAAAATAACGTAACAGTGTGCGAGGTACTGAAATTAAATAATTCTACGTGTTAATTATTATTCGATTCCTTATTTACTGCTCGAAAAATATCATCAGTCTTATGGCAGAAAATTTTTCAACTCGTACCCTTCTTTAGCCAAAAAATCCTCGAGTGCAAAGGGTTAAAACAATACCTGTATCTATATATTTTTGATTAGGTAAGTTTCATACAAGGCTTCCTTCATTCGATCCCATGGAAAAGAACCCAAACTTCTCGAAACACCCCATAAACACATGTACTTATAACCATACGTACGGATGCATATATGTATATACGCATTTAACACATTTATGTATATACATATACTTATATATATATATCACCTGCCGCGAAATTGAACTCTGTCTTTGACGTGGCGTACCGCGCTCGCTTCATGAATATTGATCGGCCGCCGTTAATGCGCGGAATTGATTGCGGAACGTTCGCTGGCTCCGACTCATCAATTCGATCCGTGTCGATTCCAGCCTCGAACGCGAGTTCTCTTGTGTACCGTAATGTACACACGTCCCTCTGTTTTTAAATTAAACTAATCGTTAAAAAAAGAAAAGACACGTGGTTTCCTTTACCTGTCAATTTGACAGGTGTCAAATGTGTAGAAATAGGTATACAGATAGCGTCCGTAAACCTAGTGTTTAAAAGCAAAGCCAGAATATTCAAGAGGCCTAGTATGTGTAATTAAAAATAATATTAAAATTTTATATATATATAGCAATCATTGACTCAGTCCACAAATCAAGTATTTCAATTCTCTATTATTTAGTCAATTCTATATTCATTTACGTTGTTCAATTTTCAAAAAATGGTTAGAATAAAACAAATATAAATTTAGAAAATTAGTATCGTCGGATACTGGTGACCACTATGGTCCCATTAGGGAGACAAGCGTCGGTCATCGATGACCATCATGGCAGTCAACGTGTTAATCTACTCTCGTTTCGTCGGTCAGGTGAGAGACGCGGGTCTCAGGTCTCCGTTGCGAAACTTGGTGGATGGAAAAAGGGGCAAAAAGGACCGCGAAAGGGGATAGGTGAGGAAAGATATCGGGAGTCGAAACGGTGCGAGAAAGTGCAGCACGACGGTCACGAACGTATTATTGGCTTATTTTCATTTCTGCGACCGGCGATCGTGTGTCTTCTCGTAAAAGTTCAAGACGTCGATTACGAAATCGAATCCGCGTCTCGGAGCCGTGCGTGGCGAGGTGCCAGGGTCGACACGTTCGAGATCGAGCTATCAGCTCGGCCGAGTCTAACGAAGATCGATACATTCGTTAATTAACGAATAACGTTTTCTTTTTTCCTCGCCCTTTCTCACCCTCCTGCCTCCCTTTCTATTCCACGCGCCAGTTCCGCGCAGCCTCTTTTCCCCTTTTCTTTCTCCTTTTCTCCACTCGCTCGAACCCCGTATCTACCGGTCGTGCAATTAAATCTCTGCACGAGAGTGACGCATGAGCGCGAGGTCGTCGTTCGAACTAATTAGCACATTCCGCGCGGATGATGTTACGAAACGTGAGATAGACGCTCTATAATAGGAGCGGTGATATACCCACGTTGAAATAATCGATACGCCAGGATTTATTGCGCCGCCTGCTACGTTTTCGCGCCGATTCGTTTATTACGACACGCGCCGATCGCGGCGAATTCCGCGCGGCCGAAAAAATCCCGCGGATTCGACCTAATTAGCCGCGGTGGCACTGGCTTTCCCTCGTTAATGGCAGATCCTCCTGCGGATATCGAGGGGAATTTGCCTTGGGAAAAATTCGCCAAACCTCCAATCCTTTCTCGCGATGCCTAATTTATTTCGTCGAAATCGTTTCTTTATTCCCGTTCCATAGTAATCTCGAAACGAGTGGCAACGCGCGTACGCGAGCCGACCTGTGTATCGGTGATCTTGCATAACGGAAATTGCCCGTGCATAGTACGAAATGGACGCGTGGATCGGGGGCCAACCTGTACCGGTAACTGTTCCAAAACGATCGGTACGAGCACGAATCGCGATATCGAGATCGTGTTGCCTTCGACACCTGAACCCTGGTTATTGGGCACGTGTGAATTAAACCGAACACGATGCACGAGCGGGATGGAACCGATGTAATCCTAATTCACTTTTATATTTCGCGGCGAAAGAGAAAGAGAGAGATCGGCCCACGCTCGACGCGATCCGCGAGAGGCCTGGCGAGCAGCAGCTGACGCGAATTACGGGGAACTAGCCTCTTTACGAAGCCGATTGCCTCGCCGGGGCAAACTACGCGGCATTGGGTTAGGTCGGGTCACTCTTCCGGCTACGTTTAATCATCTCTGCCTCGTACGATCGTGGGATTTTTCGATCGAGGTAAGGATAAATAGATTCGATTATTAGATGACGGAGGGAAGACGGGTCGGATGGAATCTGGAAACGTCTAATAATTCCGCCGATGTTGGCACATCACGGTTCGCTTGCTCGGTATTGTCTCATCGTAATGACGACTCGGCTGGCCGATCGTTGACCGCAATATGTTTCCGGAAAATCGCATGCGAAACGATCGCGGTGAAAGCCTCCGTCCTTTCGTTTGTTCCCATTGATTCCACGTGCACTAGTCCAATTTTCGAGAGGCTTCTTTCGCAAAATATATTCGTTCTAGGTGATATCTGTCGTGTATGACAGATCACGGTTTCACCTGTGACACCACGGTGACCTGTCATTGGTGACCGAAATACTTGCATTACTTAGAATTGTAAAATTTGAACGTAAATTGACAGTTAGTAGACTGTAAAACGTTACCAAAGCGCCACCGGTGGTCACTCGTCACTGCCATTGTGTAATAATATTGTCTTATATCACCAATTTATTATTATTTTGCCATAGTCTGACAAACCCCTCGGTGAATGTCTCTGACGCGCTCCTTGATGTCAAACAGTGAGAGAATGATTGGAGATTTTTATAGCAGATTGCTTGTTAGGTACAATCACAGGGTAACTGGAATTATACAATGGTCCACAAGACGTTGTCAAACGTTATACATCGCGTTTAACACTTTGACTGCCACGTTGGTCGTATATAACAGGTCACGGCTTCACCTATGACACCACGGTGTCCTGTCATTGGTGACTGGAGCGCTTGGATTACTTAGAATTGTAATAATTGACCGAAAATTGACAGTTAGTAGACTGTCAACCGTTACCAAAGCGTCATCGATGGTCACTCGTCCTGAGGTGGGTTGTTATTCGTTTATGGGACTGTTGTCTGATCGATTTATGAGATCACGCGAGGCGATTTTGGAAATTTTGCGTTGTTTCGATTTTACGTCAACTTTTCTTTACGTCGTGTTGACACTTTGACTGCCGTGTTGGTAATGTGTGATGTCACAGTGATTATTAGTGATTGGAGCACTTGGATTACTTAGAATTGCAATAATTGACCGAAAATTGACAGTTAGTAGACTGTCAACCGTTACCAAAGCGTCATCGATGGTCACCCGTGACTGCTAATAAGACAAACGCTGCACTGGGCAAGAATATAGTCTTCTATCACCAATTTATTATTATTCTGCCATTATCTGCTTCGAATAATGAAAATACTCCCGTGGTGTCCTAGGCGAAACACGTGATTTCGGCGTGACAGTCAAAGGGTTAAGTAAAATTTTGAAACGAAAGGCGAAGCTCGTGGAATTTCTTCAACGCGGAGTTCGTAAATCTCCGAATCAGGGGCGTGATGGACGCACGAGCGATCGACAGGAGCGTATCGAGTTGGTGCACGTGCGATTTTCGCGCGGACGGAGCGGAAAGGCGGGTAACCGGTATCAAAAAGCGCGGAGCAGCGGCGTTCGTGTACGCTTCTTTTGCCACATCCCTCTTTTTTTCATGTACGCTCGTTTCGTATTCCCGTGCGACCGTCGGCCACGACGCCACCGTACATTCTAAGAGACTGACTCATCCGAGTCCAGTGCCTCTTCTTCATCGACACAGGACGCTCTGCGTCTGGTCACGTCCCGTGGCACGGAGAGCTGCATTACACACCCTTCGTACACGCTTCTATGCGCTCGACTCTTAAACAGGTGCCTACGATGTATTATCTCTGGTGTGCAATGAGACCTGCTAACGCGGAACACGTCCGTCCTCGCATGACAATGAAGATACCGGCGACGCCAATAACCAACGGAAAAGGACATTGCCGAGAGGAAATCCTCGATCATTATGCCCGCGAACTCTAAAATCGTCGGCGGTGTGTCACAATGAGGATATTTTAAGACTCTGGGCGCTGCATTTGGAGTAGGAAACGGGGAAAAACGAGTGTTTCGAGCAGGAGACATAACAACACGCGAAGTGTTGAAAGTTGGAAACAGTTCTACGGCTCTACGCTGAATAATACATGAATATATTTTAACAGTACACGCGAGCAAGTGAAAAGAAAACCTACTTTATTCATCTACCTGCGCGCTCAAAGAGGGACAATGGTCTTGCCTCTTAAGAGAACCAAGTAATCGGGATAATAGACGGATCCACGAAGTGACCTATAATTGGTAAACCTCACAAAACGAAGCAGGAATATGAAAGAAACTTCCTGTTTCCACCCTTTTAGAGTGGAATCGATATATCCACGAGAGAACTCCGAGTCCACGCGAATTTCCCTGAAATAATTATCCAAAATGTATCCAAACAACGTGCTACAGTGGTAGAAAAATTTTCCAATATTAAAAAATAAAAGTTTCGAAAGTAAAGAAAGTAAGCTTCCAAATTTCAAACGCAAATATACCTACATCTCATTACTCATCCTTAAAATCCATTACAACGTCACTATAGAAAATCACTAGCACTAAACCTGCTATGATATAAATCACCGTTTTCCAAATTTTCATTCAAGATTCCACGTTCAATGTTTCCACCTTAATCACTCGTCTTCTCCAATTTTCTTCCAATATACGTATAATCATTTTCTCAATGTCTTCCGGTTTTCTATTTCTTCAATATTTTTCTCGTTCTTTTCCACTCACCGGTTATTTGACCATGGTAGGTTTAGCGTTAACACGTTGAGTCTAGCGCCGATATTGCTGACTTTTCCGATTTTTATTTAGAGTGTTCATTCATATTTTTGTTTAGAGTGTTTCCATAAATATCATTAAAATTATAACATTTATTTTTTAACTTTGATACTGTCGGTCCCACGGGCCCACGCTCCCAAGGGACCGACGCTCAACGCGTTAATCCCATACCTGGACGTGTCGCTATAAAAACAGATACATCCTTTGAATGCACAACTTTCCACCTGACCCTATTAACCCTTTGGCCTACAGCCACGTGTGAGACTCGTGGTCAAGTGTTCGAGCCAAAACTGATTATCACGAGCCTGGCCCGTGGTACACCTATCAGGCCAAAACTGGCCATCACGAGCCTGGCCCGTGGTACATCGACCGAGCCAAACGTAAACACCACGTGTCACGTCCATAGTTTTTCGATGTACCCCACTTCAATTATTAACCTTTATTGTCTATTTAGATTTAATCATTGGTTTGTTTCTAATCTTTCACTTGTACTCTCGTAATTTATTAAATTAACTTTTCCCGAATTATATATATTTTTCTAATAGCTAAGATAACCCTAATAAGTCGTGCACGAATTTAATACTCGGCTCGGCAATTCTGTTTACGTTTTGGGGCCACGCTGTTGAATCTTAAATCGTAGGGCAAGAGGTTAATCGAGGCAACTACTCGCCATTACTCATTGTTCCGGCCGAGACGGAGTGAAACGTTCCGCGAGTGTTCCCTTTCGTTCTTCCTACCTTTTCCTTCCCTTTTTTCCCTCCTTTCACGAATTTATAGCCGGAAAGCTTCGGTCACGCAGCGGCTTCGTCGAAATACGTGTAAACGCGTGCAACGGCGCGTTGCGCATTGCCGCTCGAGCGCATACGATTCACGCGAGCACGAGAGGAGCCGTCGATGCGTATCCAGCTATCCACGTGCCAGGCGTTGCGTGCGACACGCCCAGTGCGTGGCTCGTACCACACGCACATACGTGCCGCGCGAACCGAGATTTATGCCATTGGCCGCGAACCACGCCGCTCGTTTATCGGCCGTTCCACGCGCGCGGATCACGGCAACGAACCAGGTAATCGCACCTTTACACCGTCATCCGACTCGCTCTCGACAGACGCTGCTGGCACTCGGGATACGTGATCGCCTCCCGATCCGCGCCATCTGCTCCGATTTCCTCGAAAATTTCTCTGTCACTCCGCCGACTGGTTCACAGGTGAATATTAATGGCGTGGGAAGGCATCACGTGGTACGCGGCGGCTCGCGGTGCACTGTGTGCCGGTGAAATGTACGAATTAACGAGATATTAATGACCCTCGGCGATACTTATTACCTTCTTATGGAATCAACACGTTGTGAATTTAAATGAACGTATTAGAAGTCCCGAAGACAGTGTATGGAAGTTAAACACACGATTCGTCGATGTAGCTGTCGGTTCTAGTTACTGCTACTTTAATTAATCGCGATAGACTTTCTATTGATTTATAGCCCAGGAATTAAATAGCCTGGCGGAAAAGAACTGTTGAAACGGCCGAGCTATTTCAAGAGGTTTATGCACGTCAATTTTGTTATGCTACGTTGATTTCCCCTCGCCGGGTGTGCTACGCAGCCTTTTCCAGCCGCCATCTTTCCACGTGGATGTCTAGCAACGATCGCAATACTGTAATCGTAATTTCGCGATTAAATTGTGCTCTGTTAAAGATAAACGCGTAGATATTTTTAACAGTGAACGTACCCCGATCTGATACGATTAGCGAATAAAAAGATAGTAGAATCATTGAAAAATAGAGTAACGAGAGATATTCAGAGATCAATTGTACGTATGTACGTAGATTGGGAGAAGAATTGCGAAAATCAGTGACTAAGACAACGACGATGAGCACGGCATTTTGAATGCAAATTTTGAATTTAAATTCTGTAGTTAATTGAAGAACTTGGTTTTAAAAATCCCTCATGGAATATGGAATTAACGCTAGAATTACCATGGGGGTGAAAATAAATTGTTTCATTTTCGCCATTGTTAAAAATATACAGCTGCCATTTAGTGAAAATTATACTAACTTTTGTTCAAATAGGGTCACAATTACGTATGCTCTTTTATTTTTATTATATCGTATATCAGTAACACGTTGACTGACCTGGTGGTCATCAGTGCTTGTCTCCTCAGTGGAACCATGGTGGATTTTTTAAATTTATATTTGTTTTATTATATCCATTTTTTGAAAATTTGAAGAACGTAAATAAATAGGGCACTTTGAATAGGAGATATTGATAATTTGCACCATTTCTGTCCATTTTCCATACACTTCAATAATTCATCATTGTATACTAAGAATAATGGAAATTTTATCATGCCCCTCTGAGTGTACCATATAAAGAGTACGTGGCAATCAAAGTGTTAATACTACAGGTACAAAATTGAACAATAACGAGTATACACGTCAAATTTTGTTAGCTGCTTAAAATCGGTTATTTAGGCCATGACAGATTTACTGTCAACCGATGTTCCAAGAAATTGAAGAAAGAAAATCTCTCCTCTACTCTCCTTACAATTTCTTCAAAGATCTTCGATCTTCGCAACCAATGGAGACTTAGAAAATGAAGCAAATAGAAGCTACATCATCACCCACGATTATTATTACTTGATACAGTGCAAGCTAAAATAAAAGGAGGAAACATGTTGAAAATAAGATACATCTTAACGTATTTACAAAAATCAGTCTCTTAGAAGAAATAGATTTGTCTTTAACCGTTTGAGTGCCAAGCGGCGCGATCGCGCTTCTTCTATTTTGTGTCCAAAAGTGCCAGCGCTCTGAGCTGCGAAGCTGACAATCAGCGCGCTCGGTTGGTGAACGCGGAATATGAGAAGCGCTATCGCGCCGCTTGGCAAATATCGATTGGGAAACAATAATGACCCGTGGCACTCAAACGGTTAAACTATGCGTCCAAGTGTTCACGCTATAGATAAGAACTAGGGGACCAGGACGAACTGCAATTGCATACCCTTCTTCATCATTCTAGTTTTCCCTCTCCCTGCGTACACTTAGAACACAGAAGATATACCTTCTTAACCCCTTGGCTACTGTGGGCGCATATAAGGGCTCAGAAATTTTACTTTTCTGACACGGAGGGCGCATTTAAGCGCTCAATACAGTTTGCTTTTTTGACACGGAGGACGCATCTCTACCCAAAATTTTGCCGTCCTCCGCGGACATTGTAAATGAATTCCTACGCGTGTGGTACGACCGGTGCGTTTCAAAGTCTGCCGTAGTCAAAGGGTTAATAATAGAATAAAAATAACGATAAGGAACGATAGTTATTTCTTTTCAGCCATAATCCGAGTGAAACAAAATGGAAGAAGGGAAACGGAGGTGACGAGGAGCCACCCCGAACCGGTGAAACGACAGGTGCTGGTGCCAAGCGCGAGCGAGCGTGTCTTATCCGAGTTGCATCGCGACCCATGATCAGTCAGCCGGGATTTTACCGTTGAACCGATCGGGAAAATCGGCGGAGGGATAGACGTGGGTCAAGCGGCAGGCAGGTGCGTCTAGGAAACGATCGTCTGGATGCAAAGCGAGGTACGCGTGGAACGGGGCGCCGCTCTGCTTCGTGCTTGCCGATTCCCTGCGGCTGCGAATCGGTGGGTGAGTCAGTCTTACGAGCGGGCGGACGTGTGTCGGCGACACGGGACGGAGAGGAGAGGAGAGGAGAGGAGAGGAGAGACAGAGAAGACGGAGGAGGTGGAGAGGTGGGGTTTGTTGGTTCGAGTTTCCGAGAGCTGGCCCTCCTCGTCGTCGTCCTGGTACGGGAGGCTTGCCGGATACGCGTTCCCTGCATCTGTAACGAGGGATGCGCGCACCTCCGACACGCCGGTGGCAGTGTCGTTGCGCACGGTGCATAAAAGCGCAGCCCCGGCCGGCTATCGGCGGACCCGAAGCGGGAGCGCGCGCGCGCGAGAGCGTTCTACGCGCTCGGTACTTATCCAGCCCGGGGCATTGAAATGCAATCCCTCGCGCGGATGATTTATACCTCGCCAATGCCCGCCCGCGGGGCAGGATGTCGCACGTCCCTTCTTTATGTCTCTATCGTTCGCCTTCGAAAATATCCCGCAGCGCCGAAGCGCGTTACGCTTGACACGTACGTACCAGCACGATCGGCGCCACCGTTCGATTGCGGATCGAATCCGAACGATCGCTGGAACAGCGTGCGTTCGATTGATAGCGCGCTGCTCAAATCCGGCCTTTCCTTTTGCCTTTGCTTTTGCTTTTACTTTTCCTCGTACTCTTGCTCCTGCTTTCGGGGTACCTGAACTCAAGAGGATGCAGAGGAGCCGGGTGCCATTGGGGGGTGTGGGCTCGATCGCACGCGTGATAAGATTTTGCACGAGGGAGTGTAGATCTATACGAGATATCTACCTTCTTGGTAAATCTTTAACCGAGTGTCACGTGTTTCTTCAAAATTTCAAGTTAATACGTTGACAGCCACGTTGATCGTCCGTGACAGGAATTTGCTTTCTCGGTAGGGCAACGGTGGTCATCGGCGACCGACGTGCCGCAATTGTTCTGGATTAGTACGATAAAACGGATAGCATTGACTGAGAAGCTTTAAGGAATACGGGTAATTTAAGGACATTACGATTGGATATAGAAACTCGCGTGAACCACCTGTGCATTAATATTCTGGAGCCTCTGCGCGCCATTTTGGTTCCTGACCTCTAACTAAGAGAAGTACTCCTATAGTCGTATGGTTACTATTGCAAGGTACTTAAAGTTTCGTGAAATTTTTAATATAAAATCGCGTCATTCGTCAATGACAAACGGAAGCGAAACGAAGCCCGTACAATGGAAGAGTCCGTCAAGTTGGCGAATGATCGGCGAACCATTTCGCCGCGGGATCGCTCAGAAATTCGGCACGCGGCCGCGCGAAACGACGATAAACAACGCCATTGCGGCGCACGCGGACCGAATATCGATTCCAAGTTCACGGAGCGGTGTAACGAACCGCGAGTTTGCAGGATTCGTGACCGACGAGCTTAGGAGAAAGTCTCGATCGGCGATTCTAACGAACGATTCCATTGTTTCCGATTAAGATCGGGGCGTCGCAATTACGCGGAAAGGCGGGCTGACGAAGACCGGTATTAGACGGAACTTAGGGAACCACGTGGTGGTTCGGAACAGAGGCGTCGGTGTCGAGAAACCGGCGCTGGACCAGCCAGAAAGCGAACTCCGCTTACGGTTCGTAACCGCGACCAGTTCGCTCTACATCCGAACGCATTAGAAACGGCCGAGCGTGTAATAAGCGGGGACCGAAAAATTAGCATCTGCCGGCCGGGAGACAATGCCTGATTTGAATAACAATGTTCGCTACCGTGTGGGCTTCTAACTCTTAACTATGGGTTTCTAGACGCGCGATGCGAGCCTGCATATCGCGCTCGCATACCCAGCGCCGTGCTCGCACATGACAATGCGTCTGCCTCCACGATTTCCTCCCGCGGTCGCGTTGCTCCCGCGAGTGCGGCTGCTCGAAGGGAAAAATCGGCCCATTTTTCCACACCGACACTTTTCTCGCGTTTTCCAGTACCGGTTCTGCTCCGGCGCGCCTTGCGCAATCGAATCGACAGATCCCCTAATAGATTTCTGCATGATCGTTAAGGATAACGTGGAGCCGTGGAGCGCGGTATTTGCGCGTGGTGTTCGTTTCACGTCGGATGGAGCAACGCGTTGCTGCGTTCCTCGCGGTGTAATCGGAGAGAGAAGTCTATTCGCCGGGATAGACGCGGTGCCCGTAACTCGGCTGCGCCATCTACCTCGCGCCGTCGAGTCACGCCGCTGGCTCCGCGGATTATATCTACGATTCGCCGATGATGGGACGTGATTGGTATTCGGTGTGGAGATATCGAGCGAGAATTATGTATAATGTTGAAACGTTATGTCAGCCGACGCGTTGCGACGATAGCGTCGAATTGAAATGTTAGTCTAAGCAGCTGCTAAAGGAATCGCGAGGCGCCGGCTTAATTAAGAAGATTCGAAGCAAGTATCTCCGGTGTATTTAGCACTCGACGCATGCGAGTATTTACCATGCAAAATGTACATCGCGTATTCGAAACGTTGGTCGGGCTTTCCGTGCGCGAGCTAGCAGCGAGATCACGAAAAACATAACCACGTCTGTCCTCATTGATGCGGGCCTCTGGCAGCCGGCTAGATGGAAACGCTCGCGAGGCGTTTCCGCGAGGGAGCAATTAATCCGAGCGGGCGTGTATTGGAAAAAATATCACGGACATAACCGAGTGCCAAGAAGCGGTAGCAAAGCCGTGGCTGCCAGTTAAGCGTAACATAAGTATGAGCCGGTGCGAGCGCTATACGAGGTCCTCATATCGATGCGCAGATGTCTGACCCTGAAGTGTCTTCACCCTCGCCGCGCGATTCGGTGTGCGTGGATCGCACACGATCGTCCCTGTTACACCATCGTGCTAGCCGCCGGTCACTCTCTTTACTCCGTATGCCCCTGTGTGGACGGTGAGACGAATATAGTTTGTGCGTGACCAGGGCGGCAAGTGTCATCTGCTGATGCACGATCGACGCACGCACGAAACAACGCACACGAGCCGGTTACACACACACGGACGAAATTCCACCGCGAATACTACCGTATGATAACCGATTTAACGTACGTGACGACGATTGCCGAGCCGCTGCCGGAATCCACGCGGAGGACACCTGACAAACACCCGGTCGCATCGATGGCCACTCCGCGTCGCGTCGCGTCGAGGTTATCGAACAACGTCAAACCGACCATTCTCGTGGCTAACCCTCTCGCTACTACAGGTCACTATAGTCACGCGACGGGTGACAATAGTCACCGGCCACAAAAATCAAGGCAAGTGCTACCGTTTCGCTTAGCTCTCTTCGCAAAGAATTGCAAGCTCCATTGCGATGGTCAGGTTTTCCTTTTCCCTTTTCCTTCGAAAGATTCGCGTCAAAAGACCGAAAGGGTAAATTCGAGATAACTTTACCGAGCACTAAAGGGTATAGGATTCTAGCTCGCAGCACGGGACTCGAAGGTATCGACATGGATAGATGGAGACAGGACACCCTGTACACGGAGTGTCTCTAAAGCTCCATATTTCAGCTTCATAGTTTATCTCAAAGTCTCGAATAAACTCGGCCGTAATTTATTCGAGCCGAAGGAACACGGCCGGAACGATGTGCGAAGAAATACAACGGGGAGCGCAACAGGGTCGTTTCATCCGGGCAGAAGGATCGGCGCCCCCTTAACAAGATCATACGATCGAGAGGCGTAACACGCGGGAACAACGTAAAATTTCGGTTTTACGCGGTCATAAATAGCTGCCGTGCACGGTAGCTCGTTACAGTTTATGACGAAGCTCTCCGGACAGTTATGGGTGACGGCAACGATGTCATGTCGAATAACGCGTGGGTGCGAGCCGGGCGGCCATTGTTCGGAGGTGTCGCGTCGGTAATTTCTCACGAGCTCCGAGGGAGCACGCTGTTTCCGATCCTCGGACGCAGTCGATCGTCCAATTCGACTGGCGAACCGCAATAAAACGGACTGGAACACGCGAACCCCGGTGTCGTTGTTTGCCCGAGTGTAAAATTTCGGCGAATCGCCGGGGTAACGCTCGGGTAGGTATACGCGACCGATAAAGTACCATTAGTGTCTAAGCGTGTACGCGGGCCACTTAAAGCGGATTGCGAGGACGCGGAAGCCGATATTGAACGGATCCGAGGCTCGACCCGGTAAACACGTCTAACCCTGCTAAAAAGGCCAGCTCCCTGCGTCGGCGCCTGTGATCGCCGAGGAACGTATCCTAAGCACACTATTCGGACAATGGACGATGATCACCTTTCCCTGGCGTATAAACGCTGCGTTTGTGCCGAAACAGGTGCCCTCTCGCTCCCACCATCGGGCCATAAAACCGGAGTGTCCCGACAGGTAGGAGAGGATAAGATAGAAACTTAGGGCAGTTTCGTGTTTGCCCTGCGAACGGATCACTTTGAGCTTTCATTTTAAGGTTTTATTGCGACCGGTAGAACCGGACATCGGGAAAGGATGGCGGCAGGGAGAGGGAAGAGCGATTTTTTGTTCCCGTTCGCTCCTCCAGGTCACGTTCGAGTATTCGAGCATCTGCTCGCGGCTTCTTTTTCGTTGCAGGGCTCGTCTATACGCTCCGGCCGTGTACATCGTGCTTTACGATGTTTGACTTAACGTTATCGTTAATCGACGGACACGGTGAATTTACATGGCGGATTCGGCGCTGGCATTTGATTCCACCACGCGAGGGCCCCGGCCCGCGGTGAAATTTCTCGTCACTCTCGATCGGATAAGTCTCCGTACCCCATCCGATACATCTTAGCCACGAAGGTCACGTCGTGTTTCGAGAACCTGCTGGATCGAACTCGCTCACGGGAGCGTATCAGCTTACTTAGTCGTAGATCGTGCCCGCCAGGCCTTGTTGCAAACATTTATTTTCTTCTTATTGGCTATGTACTGTCGATTTCTGGACTACCTAATCGTAAATCACCGGGCCGACGGTGCTCAAGTTGTGTATACCTGCATTCTTCGCTGTACAAGCTGTAACACGACGAGCCGCGTATAACAGCGGCCATGTGTACGTTGCACACCGGCCCCGATTCGATAAGGACGATTAACGCGACGTCGATATCGATAAATATGGCCCTGGCGATCGAACCAGATGCATACTGTTAAATCACACGCTATCGCGGCTTCCTGGCTAATTTTCTCTTCCCTCCGTCTTCATCGCGGACGCTACCGTCGTCCATCGCTCGTGTTATTCCACCCGTGCAACTTTCCAGATTCATACTGTTATCGGATTCGTTTCCCACGAACGGAAAATAACGAAGGTTAGGCCAGGCCTCGCGGACGTGCGAAGAGTCGCCGCTTTTCCTCGGGAAGGTTGTCTATTATTACGCGACTAGGAATTAATTCATCGCGATCTTATTAGTTGCTCGAACCTTACCCAGACCTTGCACAAAGCCACGCTCCAATTAGCCAGCAATAATCGCGATATCTGGGAAGATGATCGTCGCGATAGCCCCGTCGTGACGGACAAAGCTAGCCTTAATTACTCGCTGGTCCGACCGGGACTGTATTTCTCGAAAAACCGGGTGTCTGTCCTGGTGTGTAATGAATCCCCCGGAACGTGTCGCGGGTTCTTTAACAGGTTGACGACCGATCACGGAAATCTCCGTATTTAGTTGCTCAAACGCTGACAACTGGTCACGGAGATTTATTTCTTTCTACGCCTATGTATTTTATCGTGTTTTCTTTACTTAAAATTAGTGGTGTATGATCCTATTTGTTAACCTGTTAAGTGTGTTTGACGACTATATCCGTCATGCAGAAATGGCGGAATTTTGCGTCATCACGACTGTATCCGTCATGCAGAAATGGCAGAATTTGGTGACATGACGACTATATTCGTCATGCGTAAAATTTAGTTACCATTTGATATTTAAATTGTAACTTTGTCGAAACTAAAATATATTCGCAAATTTTAATACGTTTAAAATATTTAGAGGTTAATCATAGTCAATAGTTATTCAACGTTTGCAATAGTTATTTTACGTTTTGTGAAGTTCATAACACGTGTAACTCGAAATTTTGCTGGGCATTCTTCCGTGAATGTTTCTTATTTTATTAAAAACTGTTAAAATATAACTATAATAATGGAATTTTAGTGCAGTAATGTGTATTACATACCCGGTTCTACGTGAAAAAATGGGGATGAAATATCCGGTCGTCAATGTGTTAAAACCCAAGAAGAGGTACTCGCGCGGTCGAAAAGCGTGCGCGAGGCCTTGTCTAAAAGGCCAGGCTCGTTCTCCAAGAATGGCGCGAGTTTTCGCTCTGGCGAACAGCGAGAGAGCGGTGTCGGCCCGATCTCGATGGTTGGAAAACGGTTTCAAGGTCCGCGCGAGCTTTCCGCGCGCGAAGTAACGAGGGCGCGAAGCGCGTCTCCGCGCGCTCGCTTAGCTAGGTCAAAACCCTTGCACAAGACCTCGACGGTATCCTCGAGCCGATGCACGACGCAGACACGACGAAAAACACGAAGAAGACGTCGAACGAGAGGGAAATCGCACGAGATCCTGCTGATTCAGACACGAACCTTCCGAAGAATTACTGCAGGGAGCAGCGCGAAATAACGGTGACGGGGAGACAAAATGGCCGCGAGATGTGCGATGCGGATACGTCGAGAAAAGAGGGAGAAAATGTAAAGATTCGACGTGATGAACGATAGTTCACACCGAAAGGAACGAAAAATATGGGAATTCATTTTGGGACCGGAAACGAACAAGATTCGACCTAGGAAGTGAGACAGACCACAGAGAAAAGGGGGCGAAAATAGCCACGAGATGTGCAATGCGGATACGTCGAGAAATCAAAGAGAAAATGAAAGGATTCGACGAGGTGAACGATGGTTGACACCAAAAAGAACGAAACATGTAGGAATTCCTTTTGAAACCAGAAATGGAGAAGATTCGACATAGGAAGCGAGATGGGCCATTGAAAAAAGGGGGAGAAATGGCCACAAGATGTGCAATGCGGATACGCCGAGAAATGAAGGAGAAAATGGAAGGATTCGACGCGGTGAACGATAGTTGACACCCAAAGGAACGAAAAATGTAGGAATTCCTTTTGGGACCGGAAACGAGCAAGATTCGACGCAGGAAGCAGAGATGGGCCGCTGAGAAAAGAGGAAGAAAATAGCCGCGAGATGCGCAATGGGGATACGTCGAGGAATGAAAGAGAAAATGGAAGGATTCGACGAGGTGAACGATGGTTGACACCAAGAAGAACGAAAAATGTAGGAATTCATTTTGGGACCGGAAACGAGCAAGATTCGACGCAGGAAGCGAGATGGACCATAGAGAAAAGAGGGATAAAATGGTCGCGACGAGATCGAAAAGACACTCGGAAGGAAAGGAAAAGTGTAGGAGATCCCGCGGGACCAGAGTCGCGGAAAAGAGTGAAAGGAGAAAGCAAGATGGAAGTTGGGGGGAAGGGAGAAAAAATGGCGGCGAGATTCGCCTCGTTGGCCGCGTTGCCTGATGCCAGGACCCACGCCCGCATTGTGTTTCGCGTCCAACTTGTCGTTCTCGCCCGTTTCATTGTGCCTCTTCCTCCTCTGTCAGCCCCCTTTCCCTTCGCGCGAGTAACCGAGCAAGCGGGCACCGGATTAGGTGGGCAGACGCGTATGAGTCACGGTGCTCGCGCTGAAGCAAGTGAGATTTTCTTGCATACGGAGAGTCGACGCCCTAACCCACATAAATCCGTGCCATTAGCTGGCCAGGAAAGGCCTTTTCCTCGCACCTCTGCGAGAGAGTCCCGGACAGAGCGGAGCGGAGCGCCGGGTGGGAGGTCGGTCGCCGCTTTGTTCGCCCGCGACGCCCGCTGGAATCTCGACTGGCGTAATCGAAATTCTTTTATTAAGTCATTCAACGGCGATGATGCACGGCCGAGGAGGCGTTCTATTATAGTTGTAATCGAAGGCGTTACGCTCGCCGTTCGATATCGAGCGGAGATACCGGCCGCGAGAAAATTGCCGCGAGCACGACCACCGAGTATTTATGGAAACGTTCGAGCAGCCATTAACGAGACAAGCACAATGAGGCCGGAGATCTCTAATCCGTAACGGTGCCGCGCTGTGGATTCAGCGCGCTCGTGTATCGCCCGTGGGATTTAGCCACTCGCTCGCGAGTTCCTTCACGTCGCAGGAGGAAGAACCCTTCACGAGGAGCGAACCCCATCGCGGCGATGCGCAGGGAAAAAGATTCGCACGTGGGTGTTAGTACCGAGCGTCCATTCTTATGGAGTCAACGCCGGGAACAATGATCCTCTTCTGTCAAGTGCAGAGGTTCCTCGGGTACTGTATGAACCGAGTTTGCCGATCTACCGTGGCGATTGCTAATTTTCGAATTAATAGCTTTTCGAAAAGGCATCGAGATTTTAATAAATTACTATACATTTCCACGATGCGACGGTGAGGAATAATGTCTAGGATGTCGAGGAAAGAAACAAAAGATGCCACGATTGGTACCACGTCTCCGGCCAACGTCTCGGTACCCGAGTATTATTCCGAGTGGTCTCGGCGAGTCGCTAAAAGGTTCAAAGAGGCTGCAAAGGCTGGCTTTTCACCGGGGCATCATTAAGGCCAACAGACAGGAACATCGAGGGTAAACGGTAAGATCATAAGAAGATCGGAGCAAGTCCGGATCACGGGCTGAAAGCGAGCGGGTCGAAGGAACCACGTGGAACAATGGGCACCACTGTCAAAGAGTTGCTCGATGCGGCGCAACACGAAGGAGATCCGATAAGATAGGTGCAGCCCCTCTCTCTCGGGGCCACCATTCATCGGCGCCGTGGTCGTGGGTACCTCTTTACCCTTTTCACAGTGCGCCGTATTAGAGCCATTGTGTTATCTGTCATGGCCGAGATATCCGAAGGGCCAACACCGACGACGGCTTTTGGTGCCTCGGCAAAGGAACTAGTCGTGTCAGAGGCGTGAAAAGCCCTCGCGTGGGTGGCACGAGGCAGCCCGGTATATCCGCCTGTGCCTTTCACGACCCTCCGAAAACCGATCACTGCTAACCTATTACCTTTTCCTTCGTCTCGCGATCAATTATGTCCTAATAATTTTCCGTTTCCGATCGTTTCCACGCGACATACCTCGCTTGACAGTTTTCACGGTAGCAGCGAGAACTGGCGTTTAATCCACCGATCGTTTAAAAACGTTCATCGAATTGTTACGAAAGATCCCTCTCTGCTCGACTCCATCCCTCGCGATACAGATGCAGACGTAACGAGCGTGTAAAGCTGTGCTCTGTCAGCGACAGGAAAGAACGGCACACCGGCTATCGCGCGCGCCTACTGTCAATCCGTCAGCAACGCGGTGTGCTGTAATTTTCACGCCGACAACGATCTCGGGCACGATCTGTAGAGCAATTCTAGGAACAAAAGGCAATCGACGCCAGTGGAAACTCGGATCGAATAGTTTTCCCCTTCCTGCCCGGTGGGTCACCGCCCCATTGAGAATCGATTTGAAGCCGCGCGACGATACGCGACACAGGCACGCGTGACATCGATACCGCGACGATACCGACACAGGGAGGAGCGTCTACCTACGTGAACACCTATCTATCCGTGCGTCCATCTATCTGCCTACCTACCACCTACCCACCATCTATCCGTCTATCGCGCCGTGTTACTTTCGCACACCGAATTGTAAAAGGCCGTGTAACACTTGCAACGAAAAGCAAGCGACTCGGCCTGCCGCAGCCAGTTCTCCCCTGCCACGACGTCTGTTCGCCTGTCGGGCAACAATGGCAACGCGCTGCTCTGACGTTTCTCATGACGATTAATCCGCGGACAATGCGCGATTACGCCACGACAATTAGCGACAATGCTTCAGCCAGCTCCGCGCGCGGAGACGCGCCGCGAGAGCAGCGAGCGGGCTGCGCACGCATTGCTCACGCGTACCAGGAGCACGCAAAGAGCGATCACCTTCGCTCCCTCGCTCGCCTTTTGCGTGCTAGCCGAGCGTGCGCGCGTGCCTGCCGTGCTTTGCGTATGTGGAGCATGGGATCGCCATTGTCTATTGTTGACTGCTTTATTGCCGGCAGGTCATGGTCGCGAGCTGACACTTCGCCAATCCGAATCGCGCTGCCTCCTCGCGAGCCGCGGCCCGTTTATCAAGATAGAAAGGATTACGCGTTCGTTTCGTTCCGTGACTGTGGCTGCCGTGGGGGCCGCCGGTCTTTCGTATCTCGGTTAAATGCACCCATCCTGGCCGAGCAACTCCGCGCCGGCGATTCTCCGCTTTCCTCTTGCCGAGCCAGCGCGATGATTTATGCAATCCACTTTTCGGTCTGTCACGCAAATGTCGAGCGCCGAACCGGCACGAGCGTTCCTCTCCTAGCTTCAATTCCTCCGGCTTCGATTCTCACGAAACGCCAAACACCACCGCCATGTTCTTTCCTCGACTCGAGTTTTCCACGTTTCGCCGTCGAGGCGCAGCTGTCGCGAAGAGTAACGAAGATCTCGGATCGAGAAGAAAGAGACGAGGTAGAAAGAGAGCAGTCCTCGGGTGGGCTGCCTTTTTGTAGGTGGACGCGCATGATACTTAGGATGTAAAAGGGGCTAAGAGAGCGAGAGCTGACTCCGGGGCAGCGAAATAAAAGAAAAAGTTGGAATGGAAGGGCAAGGGTTCCCGATCGGTGCTCATTCGAGGGCGAAGGCGTCGGAGCGGTCGCCCGCAGTGCCGCTGACTATTTATCATAAGATCGATCGGTATCTCGAAACGATACCGGTCCGATCGGCGCCGTATCGATTCTTCTAAGGGCTTCAATTAACGTTATTAAAGCACCATTAATCTCCGGGTCGACACGACGGCATGCTCGGCATCCCGTGTCCCTATCTCGGAGCCCCCTGCCTCCGCCGAGACCAGCTCCGTCCGCGGGGAAACGAATAATTCGCTGGCCCGAGTCCCTTCGTCCTCCATCACAGACGGCACGTGCGAAACATACCAACTTATAACTCGCCCGTCTCCGCCACGAGTTACGACGTGTCAAGGAACGCTCGAAAAAGTTAATCGAACGATTTCCAGACGAATTCCTCTGGGGCCCCTGGGAAGGGGTGTGTCCTTTTGAGGAAAACGGTCGCCATGTTTTGTTCCAGACCTGGAGGAATTTTATTCTTGCCCGGTGCACGGGCAGATCGAGGCTTCGGATGACCCGTCACGCGTACCTAAATATCAGAGAACTATATCGACGATGTCGAAGACGATCGAGGGGGGCACCTCTGTTTTCTGTCACTGCGAAAAATCGAAAAATCCGGGACCAATTTTTATTATAAAATTCGATAATTCTAATATGGAATATTGCAGTGGAACCACTACTGCTCGTTTCTAATAAATTTCATTAAAATTTTCTCCAGTCTTACGAGCACCGCCACCCACGAAGCCGCGGATTCTCAACGGATATCAAACGATAAAATCGACCAGAGTTGCAGCCCGGGGCGACGATTATTCAATTGAAAGGTACATTATCTGTCAGTAAATTTTCCAAAACGGTTTCGCTTTCTCCCGGACGGAGGAGCATAAAATCCGCGGGACCGTTTGAGACACCGCGTCGCGGAACGATACGTAAATCAAACTACGAAAGGTTTACGAGAGGTCGCAGCCGGGCAACGCCGGCTGTACTCTTGTTAGCTGGCAAATTAGAGGCATCGGGGGTCGCCGCCATGGCCGCGTTTCACCGCAATTAAACCGCGAGCACCTGACGCGTCTCCCGTTCGCGTAAATGTAGCAAAAAGGCCCGTTCGCGCGAAACGCGACTTTCCATCCAGTCTTCGCAGTGCAAGACGACGATCATTCGCGAGTTATTTCAGACCAGCTGGCGTACTTCTACGTCAATTTATCTCTTTGTAATTCGAGAGAACAGCTTAGAATTCGGGTTACGTTTAACCTCGAATTTTTCGGTTCCCTTGGGCTAATAATAACATTGACAAGAGTAGATGGAGGTATTAACCCATTGACAGTTTATTCCGTGACAGCCAGACGCGTTGACAGCCTAACGTAAATTTCGTAAGGGGTCAAATGACTCCTTGTGGTACATAAAGTATGTAAAAAATTTTTCTAGGTAAAAACCAAGTTAAGAGAAAAATGGAAAGCGAGGAATTAAAGAATCAGGTAATATAAGAATTTACAAAAAGTCAGATGTGCGAAATAGGTAACAATAAATGTGCGATTATAAAGTACATTTTGAAAAGGTTATTTGACCCCCCTTGGTACGTTTAGTGTTAAACTGTTCAGTCAACTAAAGGTACCTAAGTCTATGACTAGATTCTTTGCTTCCTTCGTTTTCTAAGATTATTCTAACCGAAGAAAGAGACGTGGTTTAGTTTTGAATTCCGTATGCTGTCAACTTTGAAACCGATCACACGAGCCTTCGTACTAGAGTTTAATACTTCATGGGTTCTAAAAATCGTTTTCGTGAACTATATAAAATTGTATTTTTGCTATCCAACATGGGTAGTAGTAGTAGTGACTCGACAATCATAAATGCCAGTACTGGTGATAATTTGAACTGAACCGATGAGAGTTCAACTTCATCGAAGAATGCAAGACAGAATAATACAGTTGACAGTGACTTCGAATACAATTTTAAGAGAATTTACAGAAATAATATGCTTCCTTAATTATCAAGAATGTGTTTCATCAGTTCTCGAACATAGCCGAAGTGTTTTCGAACATAAAAGAGACTTGACACTTTTTAGACCCGGATTCGTAATTTTACCACACTGTGAAGGGGTTAAGGGACTCGAATGGATCTTACGATGAGCTGGATAGCGAGAGATAAATTACCGAGGATGTAACTCCTAAATGTTGGACGTAGGTGGATCATTGGAGGACTTTTACTGATCCGTTGGCAGCTCGTTATCGGGGTGGCAGTCGGGCCAGGTAGATCTGCTATCAACGGACGAAATATCGTTTCAACGAAGCCGGTGTAGAGGTGGCACGGTCTAGCTCATGTGGTATGTAAAGTCCCGGTAAGCGTGTATGCTCGGTCGGTCCACGCTAATGAAGTAGACCAGACGCTGGGGCAAGAAGCGGGCCCGGTGCTGTACTACCGGGGCGTGGCCGCATACATGAATACGAAAAACGTGGTCTCCGAACGAGTGCACGAGTCGTTCCAGGTCTGTCAAAAACGCCACCTCCGAACGATAGGCCAAAAGAAAAGTTTCGGTCACCTTGGCCGGGCAAAGAAAAGAGGGAACGTCGCTCGCATTTACGACTGGCCAGTCGTTCGTGACGTTTTTAACGAGCCCAAAACGCGCGCTCAGCTTCGGATGAATAATTCGAAGACCCACGTTCGCCAGGAAGTCGCCGCGTTTTTGCGCGACATCCGATCGCGAGGTTAAAAATTCGACTAACACGACGATAATTAACCGAAAGTCGATTCCCATGGGCCTGAGAGGATCGATGCCTACTGTACGTGACGTCAATCCTTTGACACTTTGACTGTCACGTTTGTCGTATATGACCTGTCACGGTCTCTCCTGTGACACCATGGTGATTATTAGTGACTGGAGCGCTTGGACTACTTACAATTGTGAAAATTGAATAAAAATTGACAGTTAGTTGACTGTCAACCGTTCCCAAGGTGCTACCGGTGGTCACCCCTGACTGCCAATAAGATAAACGTTGCATTGGGTGAGAATACTGTCTTATATCACCAATTTATTATTATTTTGCCATGGTTTGACGAATCCCTCGGTGAATGTCTCTGACACGCTGTTCGGTGTCAAACAGTGACGGAATAGAATAGTTGGGGATTTTTATAATAGATGGTCTGGTTAAATATCTATGGTAGATTGCTTGTTAAGTACTATCACAGGGTAATTGGAATTATGCAGTGGTTCACAAGACGTGGTCAAATGTTGTAGATCATGTTTAACGCTTTGACTGCTACATTGGTCATATATGACCAGCCATGGTTTCTCCTGTGACGCCACGGTGGTCATTGGTGACCGGACCAGTTGAACTACAATTGTAAAACTACAATTGTGAAAATCGAATGAAAATTGACAGTTAGGGCATTTTGAATATAACTGCTAATTAGAAAATACTTTGAAATAGAAAATGCCCCATTGA
Organism: Eufriesea mexicana; assembly: GCF_001483705.2. NCBI lineage: Eukaryota > Metazoa > Arthropoda > Insecta > Hymenoptera > Apidae > Eufriesea > Eufriesea mexicana. Next base: position 204,112 of record NW_016907864.1, on the reverse strand, counting down.
ACAATTAAAAATTTTAACCCTTTGCACTCGAGGGGTAACCCTCAGTCACCATTTCATAAAATTTGGAAGATCGATATTAATTAATACATCAAATTTAATGTAATCTAACAGTGTGCGAGGTATCGAAATCAAATAATTCTACAATTCTATTATTATACAATTCTTTATTTACTGCTCAGAAAAGTATCGTCAGTTTTTTAATAGAGAATCTTTGATTTTCTACTTTTTTCTAGCCAAAAAATCGTCGAATGCAAAGGGCTAATTAGAACATCGATCAGAAAGATATTAAAACAAATCTTGTATCTAGCGGTACACTGTGCTAAGACATTTTAAGCATAAATGTGGCTCGTGAATGCAATCTGGACAATACGTGGTCACCCTTTTTTAGCAATTTTCGATCCCAACAATTCAACATTTTTTTAATAACACTCTCTGCAAAATTTTCGCGGCAGGTATGCTCTGGCATCTTTTCTCCCGCGGCGTCCTGAGCGAAACACGTGATTTCGGCGTGACAGTCAAAGGGTTATCGTCCGAGCGCGGTCGTGAACGCTCCTTTTTCCAGCAGCGTTCAGCGTTTCCGTTCGCGGACGCTGGCGCGTTCGTGGAAGAAGGGGATTCGTCGGTCAATCCATCTTTCGCGACCCCCTTTTCCTGCCTCGTTACGAAAATCCGCGTTATCCGTATTGTTAGCGGCGCATCGTCACGACAGGTCGCACGAGTGTACTCTCGTGCTCAGCGTGCCGCGAAGTTCCGTTTTCCAGCGGCCGGTCGCGGCACGTAAAAGAAACCGCTAGCTTGTGCAGCGAAGGATGCATCTGGCGCGAGGTCCCGACTCGTCCTTGTCGATTCCGTCGCCGGAAACGCAGCCTCTTTATACCCCTCCCTTGCCGTCCCTGCCGTCTTGCTTCCGGTACCCGGCGGGCCCGCGCCGCGGAGACGCGCGATTGTTGGTCCAGGTAAGAGGAACGCGCGCACAATGCCGTGACTAGAACCGTATCTAGGACGGAGACCATACGTGCGCGCTCGTAACACCCCTCTCATCGAATATTCAACGCGCCTGTTTCTTCTCATTCCGCTGGATTTACGATTTCGCTTTGACACCGTCTTGCGGCACGTATTTACGTGTGTACGCGCGTGTTAGCGTGTGTCGAAGTCACGACTGAATTGGATCGACACACGACCGGTGTGGTAACGCGCTGCGAGGGATAACGATGACAAAATGGTGGCTCGAGGTATCCCGATATTTCCTAAACGCTGCATCTGTAAGATACGGGTCTGCATCTTCGATGTTCCACGAGGCAACGAGTTCGATGCCATTGCGCCATCGTTGGAGGAATTCCGGTACCGATCGAGGGACGATCGCAGCTCGATCCTTCCGAGGGAACAACCCAGAAACGGCGTTTCGAAATCCGACGCTGGTCGCGCGACTCGCCGATTAATTACGCGGAGGTGCCGCGCGAGCGGCGTCTCCAAGGATTTGAATAGGAGTTTAGCGAGAACGACGCAATTCCAGCCGGGTGGCGGAGCGGAGGAGACCAAAAGGATGTCCAAACGGAATCAGGATCGGCATGGGCACAGAACCGTGCACCAGGCAGCCTCGTCGACATCCTGCCTTTGCCAGGATTGCGACACTATCCGTGGCTCGTGCACGGAGAACACACTGTGGCCCGACAGCGGAAGGAGATCTTGCGCAATCGGCCGCCCATTGTCTCAGGATCCTCCGCGTCGGGGTCGGCTTCGACGTCGTCTTCGTCGTTGCACGTAGCCAGGTACGTAACAGCACCGCGGATTCGAAACCGGGCCAATGCTTGGCGATCTTGACGATCGTCGAGCAGATCGGTATCTACTCCTTGAGAGCCAGGATCAGGATATAGCGGTGAATCACTGAATAATTGGCGGCTGCATCGGAGAATTCTTTTAATCGACGAGTCATCGCTTCTTTTCAGACCTATGCGCGTTTATTCTTCTTTCCGGGAGTCATCCGTGGCCCTCGAACGTGAAAGGTGCCCGTTGATATATATATTATAGAAAAGTTAGGGGTCCTAGGATGACGTTCTAAGAGCGTACTGTGTGTCAAAAGTTCAGTTTCCAAAGACAATTAATGGCGAGTGCTTTTAGGTCAAGACGGTCATCGATGTCTCTCGAACGCGAAAGATCTCCATTGGTACATATGCTATAGGGAAGTTAGGGGTCCTAGGATGACGTTCTGAGAGCGTACTGTGTGTCAAAAGTTCAGTTCCCAAAGACAATTAATGGCGAGTGCTTTTAGGTCAAGACGGTCATCGATGTCTCTCGAATGCGAAAGATCTCCATTGATACATATGCTATAGGGAAGTTAGGGGTCCTAGGATGACGTTCTGAGAGTGTACTGTGTGTCAAAAGTTCATTTTCCAATGACAATTAATGTCAAATGCAAAACGGACATCGGTATCCTTTGAACTCGAAAGTTCCCCGTTGATATATATATTATAGAAAAGTTAGGGGTCCTAGGGTGACGTTCTAAGAGTGTACTGTGTATCAAAAGTTAATTTTCCATTGACAATTAATAGCAAATGATTTTAAGATCAAAACGGTCATTGATATCCCTCGAACGCGAAAGTTCCTTGTTGATATATATGTTATAGAAAAGTTAGGGGTCTTAGGATGATGTTCTAAGAGCATCCTGTTTCTTTGTAAAAAGTTCATTCTCCAATGACAATTAATGTCCAATGTTTTAAAGGTGAAAACGGTCATTGGTATCCTTCAATAGCGAGTTTCCCATTGATATATCTATTATAAAGAAGTTAGGGGTCCTAGGATGACATTCCAGAAGCGTCCTATCTGTCAAAACTTCATTTCCCAATGACAATTAATGTCAAATGCTTTTAGGTCAAAACGGTCTCTCGTAGTACCCATAGCCGATTCTCATTGAAACAATCGAGACTCCGTGTAGCAATGCAGAGGTCTGACGAATTGCCGTAATTAGACAACGAAACTCTTCCTCTGGTAGGCTAAACTTGACACGCTTCCTCGCCGGACTACCCAACCTTCCCGCGAGACGAATCCATTAATAACGTGTCGTTGGGCTACCCGCAAGAATGAAAGACGAATTCGATAATGGCCACCTACGCGGTCGATCGAGTAGCCGAAGACTGGACACGGATAAAGACCATCGATTTACTCGCGATTACGTGACGTCACGAAGAATCGCAGACACGTTGGCATTAACCTGTCGAATACGCAGCGAATAGCCGTGTTTCGTAGGAAAATCGCGAATCGCGATTGCGATCCCCGCGAAGGCGCTCGCGTCGCTATTGTTCTTTCCTCCGCGCGCAATTTTACATCCGCACGTGGTGGACGCGGATATGTGGGACGGCAGGAAAGCCTGAGCACGCCTCGAAATCTATGAATCATCGCGGCTGATACACATGAGGCGATACACACGGGTACCGGGCACATCTCCGTCGGGCTAATTCTCCGCTCGAAAACTCGTTTTCCGCTCTTGCGCCGCGCCAGTTCGCCGCGTGGGAGGATTACGTAAAAGGCCGGCTCAAGGAAACACGCGATACGAGTAAATGGGTGCAAAACGTAGCTACGGACGAGTCGCTCGAGTCGCCGCTTAACGAACCTCGGGCCCGAAAGCGACTAATAGCTTTGCCATTTCCCATCGCGGATCACGCGCCTTTCTAAAGCGGATAATCGCCGACGAATCGTCGCGACACACGCGGCCGATCTTTCCCTCGTCCACTTTCTCCGTCGCGACGCGTCGATTAAGTCGACCGTTTCGGCGCGTTCCGCTCCACCTTTGCGGACATTCTTTCCGCCTTTGCCGCGACGCGCGGCCGACTCGGCCGGACCAATCGAACCGCTAATTGCCCGCAATCTGTCCGCGACTCGGGCTCGTTACGCCACCAACGGCAACGCTAATTGGGCCAATTTGTGACATTTCCTAACGACGTCGTCGCGGTGGTCCCCGAAGGAAGCTGAATCGGTCCGCGTGCTATCCGTAATTGAGACGTGCCCCATGCGGCGGCGAATTATTCGAAAGCGGACGGTCGAGTTGCCAGCGACCGGCTTGAACTCGGGAACGGAGCTCTTCGACAATAACCGCGACCCCTGCGACCATTCCACGAAGATACGAAGCACGAGAACGTCGTCGCTGGCTACAATCTCCGTCGCGTACCATTCGCCACGAGAGCTGTGGGAGAGGAGATCCATTATGGACAGCTTTTCCTCGATTAAGCAGCTACAGGTAGGTATTTATTTTTCTTCTTTATCTTTTGATTTAAATAATTGTGAAATTGACACGTGATGGCTAAGAATAGGAGGGAGATACAGAATGTATTAATTATTATTTTACCACCCTATTTTCTCATTCTTTCGCGGGTAATAATCCATCGTGGCCAAATACACGGTGAAACGTCGCGACGGGAAACTAGCATAATCTAAAATATAAACTAGCAATTAGAACGGTGACGAGAGATCCCTCAATTGCTTACCCCTAACTGGCTAACTAATTTCGACGCTTCGAATACGTTTAATAGCAATCGTCAACCTAACCTAATCTAACTTAACCTAAAAATCTACTATTCGTTACGCTATTTTACCACCCTATTTTCTCAATATTGGATAATACCGTGGATAGGTTAGTTTTTACCGGGATAATGTCTCGGAATAACTATACGTACTTTATTTACGGAAGTGGCTTCCACCATTAGGTTTTATTAGTATTGCCGAAACTACCAGATGTCGCTAGGAACGCCTAGCAAGATGGCACGGGAGATTAAAGCCTTGGCAGAAATTTCATAGCCAAACTCAAATATTTTCTTCTCAACAATTCAGAACAACAACACAGAAGTTTAAATTATTTTTCTTTCTTTTCTTTCGTTCTTACTTATATATATCATATAAATCTATTTAGATTTTTATAGATTTATTTTTATTTAGTTAATAAAAGTTAGGTAATATCTCGATTTATTGAGTTGTCAGGAAAGTTTGTGCCATTTTTTAAGGAAAATTAAAACATACAAGATTCAAATTTTAATATATATATATTAAATTATATAGGTGTCATTCTATTCTACGACCTTTCTCCATCTTTCAGGAAACTTGAAAATTCCCTCCATCCAGAATTTAAAATTAACCTATCATATCCAAAGTTTTCCCAAATATGCCTGAAGTACCGTCTTTTATAAAATAAATGTCATTTATTTTTAATCGTTCTGATATATTCACACCTCTCCTTACGCCGTCTATTGAAAATCGGTATGAACTATCGAACAACCCAAGGAAGGAGATATATCATTCTACATTTAGCAAATTAATTTTATATCGTCCCAAACCAACATTTCCATACGTTCCACCCTCGCTAAGCTCGAAAATAAAGATACGGTGCATATTCTTGTCCCCTACAGCCCCCCGTAATCCGGCCGATAATTCTCCGGCACGCATCCGGATCGCGTGCACGAGGATGCACGGCGGCGTGAATAGCGTGTAATTCGCGAATCGAGCATAAAGTGTCGCGCACTTTAAAATCAATTACTCACCGGTCCTGGTAACGCGCTCACGCGCACGCCTAACGATCTTCCCGCGCATTTTCGCAGACCACCGTCCGCGTTCCCGCGGCTAGATCGCGCCAAGTATCAATCTAGCGTAAGGGGGGAGGGACCTGACCCCTCGCGCGCGCATTTATATTAACCCCCGTGGGTCCCGGGGATCGCGCTCTCGGGCCAAAGACGATTCTATTTATGCGTGCAACCGACGGACCCGGGGTTAATGTGACGATATTACTCACGGGATACGCTTGCCTACCTAAGTCGATTAGCGCTGGAAAGCTCCGGGACGAGTTTTGCGGTCGAAAGCGAGCGCGCCGCGGAACCTGCGCGCGCGGAGGGTGGCCGTGAAACGAAAGGGACAAAGCGGCAGGCGAAACTAGTTTCTCCACGCTGCAGTTCCTTTCCCGCGTCCACGAGGAGACCGGACGTTCCACCGGTCATCCGGCAGGGATTACGTCCCTCTCCTCGTGATCCCGGTGAAACGACTCGCTCGTTTCTCCGCTTTCTGTCGATTACATGAGCAGGTTAACAGATTTCCTCCGATGGATCGATGAACAACCCATTTTCCGCAGAGGGGAAAGAATTGCAAAGTAATTACGAGATTTCTCGCCATCGAGTATCGTTAACCCTTTCCCGTACAATGACGAGTCTGACTCGTGATGAAGGTTTTGGTCCAAACACGAATATCACGTGGCAGACTCGTGATGAATGTTTTGGTCCAAACACGAATATCACGTGTCAGACTCGTGAGCAGAAAGTCTGCCCAAACATGGATATCACGAGCCAGACACGTGAACGGAGCATTTTTCTAAATACAGTTTCGAAACTGTCATCTATTGTGAAATATAATATATTTGTAATATTTATAAAAGGAAAAAGGATTAGAGTTTACTTTCACAAGAACAGTATCGCGTAAAAATGACTATAATTCGTGTCCTAACCGTCCTGCGACAGTTTTTGAGCATTAGTCTGGTCCGTTTACCGCGCGTTGACTAATTGGGCCCGGATTTCGTCAAGCTAAATGGCACGAGAAGGGATTAATACGCGTTGAAGACATAAAATAACCCTATAGAATATTTCGACACGATAAAGTTAAGCGAATTCACCCCCCGTGGACCTGTTAATTTTGAGTCGGGGCTGCGAACACGTTTTACTCGATGTGTATCAGCGAGATGAAAACGAAAAGACGGGAAACGTATTTATTCGTTTATTTCTTTGCATTTGAGAGATAAGAATCGTTGAATCGTATAAAAACGGGTTGACAGCGCACACGAAGAGCAGACATAGATAAAGTTTAAGGCAAGGAAGGGAAATCAATGATAGTTATTAGTCAGAAAACCGTTTTCAAATATTCTATTCGAGTATTACGCGTTACGAGGCAAAAGAAGGATGACACCGCGTCCACGCTTAAGAAAGGGAACCGTGAAACGCGGAGTGGCCGCTGAAATTGCGGCCCAAACGAGAACGTGCGAATCGCGAGACATCGATAATCATTACCATCCTCTTTAAAAGGAGTATCAGCCGAGGAACGAATGAAATCGCCTTCGTTTCGCTCCATCAATGTTTCCGGGTCCCTGAAAGGGATACTTTCATCGTCATTAATCTTTGTTTGAGCGGCCGTCTTAATTATACTCCCGATGCCGCAACTCGATGCACGCACGTCTCACGTAATATTCTTTTCATCAGGCACCGATGTCACGGACGCTCCATAAACGTAAGTAGCATCTCCCACCAATTCCCTCTCTCTCTTTCTCTCCCTTTCTCTCTTCCACTCAAAATTCGACGAATGAAAATTCACGCCGGTGCCGGTATCGCACGAGACTGGGGACCGAGTGTTAGAGAAACCACGTAGAAACCACGAACAAAGCTGGCGCGTTTATCCTCGATGGGTTGAGGCCCAATAGTTGCACCTGCCGTGAAGCAGAGCTACGGTGACTGTACGGTACTCACGGGGGCCGGCAATAAAATATATCTTCCAACGGCGTGATTATACTGACGAGCCCTAAATATTTCTCCTCTCGCCTTCCTTTCGATCCCCTGGAATGCGCCGCGTCCTTTTCACGACACCGTGATCCATCCATCCTCTCTGTTCCTCTCCGTTCCACACCGGCTCCCTTTCCTTTGTCCCCCGTCTCGCTCCGTCCAACCAAGCCCGTGAATACATCTTCGCGTTAACGAATTTCCAGACGAGGCCACGGAACCCTTCTAATCCTGACTAACGTCCGCGTCGAGTGAGCCGCGAGGATGCGAGGCGTCCGTGAGGGCTTAAGAAGCACCATCCAGGCCCAGAGGCTCCGGGCGATCCCCGAAAAAGGGTGGGTAGGCCCACGGTGCCTGACAACGTCTTTATCGGCCCTCATCTCCGGCCGTTGCCACGGTGCCGCTTAATAGCGTCCATAAAGTTTCATCGTGCGACTACTATGTCGTTTAAAATGTATATCGAGCGCCGCGGCACGCAGCCGCCGCGGCGCATAGCGTGGCGCACCGAATCGCGTGCGCCCCCTACGATTTATTTTATCGTTCGGCCGCTTTATGCCCTCTTCCGTCCGGCATTTGCATACCTGCGGCCTCTGACGTGCGTTCCTGTACGAAATTCGTTTTATTGCCCGCCCGTGCACCGACGTTAATAACGTCTTGCCCTCTCCCTCTCGCCGGATCTCCTCTGCCACCAGTACTTTGACGCATTAACGAAGACAGACCGTGCAGCAGGGCTCAACCTCGGCATCCTGCCACTCGTAAACGTCCGAATCTTCGTTATCCGCCAATTGCCGATTCCACACGCGCAACACTGCGAACTTTTATCGGGGACCGTGATCTGGTTTTATCGGGAAGCCAATTTTCGTTCGCAGGTGAGTGGTCGGGAGTCAAGGAAGTTTCGAGTTTTAAGGATTTCGCAGTCCCACTGAACCAGCTTATGCTCAACGATGTTGAAACTAGAGAATTCTTTTAAGAATGGCTAAGAATGGGGCCAATTCCAGTTTCTCCACTTTGTGGCAAATTTGAGCAACTAATCTCGAGAGGAGCATGCCACGTACACGTTCCAATTAGCAGCTACGAATCCTCCGGAATCCTGTTCCCTCAATGGAGTGCGAGCCAACCCTTGGCAATTTTTGAGGTTAGCCCGAACGTGTGGCGCATGAAAGGATTCGACGCCGTCTCCTTTCGCGCGTTCTGTTTTCGGCGTTCATGCTTTGCATCACCATGCGCTCGGCTGCATCGTTGCAACGATTGTTATGTCGCAACATTCGCACGGTAGCAGCGAGCGACTCCTTTGTGAGGACACTCGCTGCATTTTGTGGCGACACAATGGCTCATTCCGGCGACCGGATTTCGGGCCTCTTCGCCGTCTGAATGGGCCATTGGAGCAGAGGACGGACCCCTGGCCGTGGCCAACGAGCCACATTAAGGTAATAACGTGCATGGGTGTCAACGTATTAGGCGTGATTTCCGTTACATTGTTGGCCATCCTTCTCTCCGAACGAGCGATCCGCCGCTGAGGGCCTCTCTCGGGCCCCCTACACGTCCGCGTCCTTAATCCGCCGCGCAAAAAACTCGCGGTACGATGATGCACGAGAAAAAATCGAGAATCATTTCCTGCGTCATTGTCGTACCCACACTTCGGACGAGATGCAAATATAGAACGATTCACGTGTCGATGAGGAATAGCATTGCGGCAGCTATCATTTCAGCTCTCAAGGAAACCTAATGTCCGTCTTCCACGTTGCTCACTCTAATTTCCACCGCAATGGCGGCCGTCTTTTGCGATGCTGGGATATATCGATATCGGTTCAGTACTTCCCCAAGAGTGCAAAAATGCACAATATCGTTAGAGTTCTTTGATTTTATAAATTACTCGTAGTGGTATTACTTTTATAATTCCTTCTTACGAAGCACGTGTTTGTGCTTACAGTGGTACGATTCTCTGGTAACCTTAGAGAGAGAGAGAGAGTGAGGAAAAAAGCAAAAGACCTAAAATGCTAACCGTCCACTAGATGTCATACCTATGTCTAGATACACAAACTTCCAACACACAGATAGCGATTTTGCAGTTACCATTTTAACAAATATAATCGAGAGTGAAGATTTAAAATAAATTAGGAAATTTAAATTTGCTGGAGAGTTCCAATTTCCTGCTCAATGTTGCTAAAAACTTCTAGCGACACCTGGTATTTTTCTAGCAATTTAAATAAGACCTAATGCTGGAAGACACTTGCTTCCTAGCTATAACAGAGAAAACAGGTTTAGTTATTCTGATTGTGAGATATTATCTCAGTAAAACATAACCCATCCACTGTATTTCGCAACAAGATTATACAAATTTGTTGCAGATTCAATTGTTGTATGTTGGTTATGAAAGTACATGGAGCAGTGGGCTTCAGTTTCACAAGCACTGGTATTTTCGTTATTATAACGACGGAATTGTATGACACGTGTTGTCTGGCACAGTGCTCTGTACTATATCAAGAAACTGATTAACTCGTCCTTCGTGATGACACTGGTTTTTCAGTCCAACGACAACACAAACATGTACATGCACAGAAGATTAACAGTTACGCTATATATTGTAGAACACAGTGCTTCGGGTATTCAGTGAGACAGCAATTTTAATTAAAAATAAAGAAAATGAGAGATATAATACAATTTATGCAGATACACTTCTAATTCGATGTTTGAATATAAAATTTCGACTCTTTACGTCCATATGCAGCGAAAAATGACGTAGAATTGACCACTGAGAGTCAAGAAAGAATAAACGATTGGCTCACTACAGCTTTCAACTATATTTTTTTTTTAAATTGAGAGCTTAACGTCGCATCGACAACAAGGTCATTAGCGACATGAACTGTTAGATGTTGGTGCTAGACGTATTCATACAATTGTTTGTTGCATTGAACGAATCTGAGGGTATTTTTGGCGTTTTCTGTGTTGCCGAAGAGTTAGGAACCGTTGCCTGGGTTCGTGAAGCCTCGTATTCCTTACAGAAAAATAAAATATGTTCGATGGTTAAGGGATGTTGGCACTTGTCGCAGTAGAGTGGAAGTGTTTTTCCCAGAAGGTGTTCCTGAGTAATTCTAGAATTCTCCGATCTGGATCCTATTTAGTACGACTTGGTCTCTTCTGTTAGCAGGTCTCCCTATTCCATTTTCAAAGAAGTTATCTTAACTGTTACTTAGTTTATTTGATTTCTTAGAGTTCCATTCGAGGTTCCAAGTTTGTTTGATTCGAGATGCTAATACTTTCTGATAGTCTCGCTAGGCTCTCAACTATTTTATATCCACGCTAAACTATTTTACATCGAAGACACTTTAGGACAAAAGTGACAATGTATAACGTTGTCTTTCAACGAAATTATTCACCAAAGGCACTTGTCGCAGTAGGGTGTGGATGCTTTTTTTCGGAAAGTATTCCTGTGTAATTCTAGAATGTACGATAAGGATCCTATTTAGTACGACTTGGTCTCTTCTGTTAGCAGGTATACCCATTTTCAAGAAAGTTATCTGAACTATTACTTAGTTTATTTGGTTTCTTGGTTCCATTTCTGAGTTCCACTCGAGGTTCCAAGTTTGTTTGATTCGAGATGCTAATACTTTCTGATAGTCTCGCTAGGCTCTCAACTATTTCATATCCACGCTAAACTATTTTATATCGAAGATATAAAATACTTTTAGGACAAAAGTGACAATGTATAACGTTGTCTTTCAACAAGATTATCCAGCAAAGGTAATAAAATAATAAGAAAAAGGAAGATGTTGAAAATAAGATACGTCTTAACGTATCGAATATACAAAAATTAATCTATCAAAAGAAATAAATGTATCTTTAAGCTATGCGCCAGATAGGGCCGAGCTGGATAGGTGTTGGGGGGCCAGACAAGCTGCAGTCGCATGTCTTTTATTTCTCTTTTCTTCGCTCTAATTTTGACTCTACGAGAACAGTCAGATATACCTTCCTTAACCCATTCGAGACCGATTGCACATCGTGTGTGCAATAATAACAACGAGCATTTATCAGTTATTCCAAGTAGTCGTTCCTGGGGACCGTGTTCGAAAATAATCGCCGTCTCGAATGGGTTAAGAGAAAATAAAGATAATTCTAACATAACAATAGTTATTTCCTTTACCCATAATCCCAATAGAAGAAGACGGAGAAAAAATAATTCGACAGTGGCTAAACAAAACGGTGGATCTCGTGAGAAGCGTGTTAGAGATAAATCGTTTGCAACCGCTCATCTAACTCGGTACAAATTACCTTAATAAACAATTCGAGCCACCGATTACTATTATTCTCGCCCCGCTAATTGCTCCCGATGTTACGTATCGCTGGAAACAATGAGCGGCCTGAGCGAGCCTACGTAACGAATGTAGGCTACAAGAGCTGAGGAACGCGGGACCGGTCGCCTAATGACCGTCCAAAGCGATGATTCGGCGTTCCATGTGGACGCAAAAAACAACAGAACTGGGTGACCGTCACGGCCGAAAGTATCGTGTGAACCCACAGTCTGAAAAGTCACGGATCCACTCGACTTCCTACCGAGACCGCCCACACGCCTGTTAAGGAACGGACGCTACGTAATGATAATTGCATTATGCAACGCCGATATCGTTCACGTTCTCGCCCCCGAGCACCGATCTTCTTCGCGACAGTTGGCCAAGGAATTGTGATCGAGTGCCTACGAGGGGACTTGCTCGAAGGATTCGAAGAACGGCCACGGGCGCGCGAGCTAATCTTCGTACACGGCTAGGCCATCAAGGGTACCCACACACCGATTTCCACCGTTCGTTCTGAATTATCGGAAGAATTATCGCGGTGATTTAGTGCGTACATAACTGGTTTGTCCGAATTCCAGCCCGGTTGGGCCACAGCTTGCCCGGGCACGATTTCGAAAATTCGAAATACATTAACGGCGAGAGATATTTATGAACATCTGTATTATACGGACCTTTGCGTGCTCTCGAATCCTTGAATCGGAAATAAACGTTAATATATTAGCGCGAACGAAACATCGTCCGGTGATAAACGACTGCTCTATGTCGTCTACACCGTGACTGAGGATGTTTCGATAATTTAAAGACCGGTCACGGACATCGGCGTTGCATTAACGATTACGTAACCCCGACGTGTCGTTCGGCACCGCGTATTTATCGACGAAGAGGCAATGCCGGAACGGTGATTACGAGCATGGAACCCGTTGAAGATATAGAAGAGCGATATTTTGCCGATAGTTTAGTCCCGCGGGGGCCACTCGGGGTCTCGAGTCGCCGCGCCGTTCATAGATCCTGCTCTTTCCCCTGGATCCCGAACAGCTCCGCGCCGGATTGTAAATCGCGGGGCCCGCGTTAAAAGTTTGAGAAATGGCATATGCGTATACTAGCCCCTGCTGGCTAACGAGTTTACTCTCGCGGGTAATAATCTACCGTGGCCAATGACACGCTGAAACGTCGCGATGGGAAACAAGCATAATCGAGCGGATTTATTAGCCATCTTGTATCCGGATACGCAATTAGAACGGTGACGAGGGGTCCCTCAATCGTTTATCCCTAACTCGCTAACTAATTTCGAGGATACATACGTTTAATAGCAATCGGGACGTTTTCCTAGATCAAAGGTACGATTTTTCACGATTTTCCGATCAATTCGGCGATTTTAATGTAGAGTTAATTCTAGGGTTAATATTGGGTTAGTCCTAGGGTTAATGCTAGATTAACCCCTTGCACTCGACGATTTTTTCGTTGCAGAAAAATAGGAATTTGAAGACTTTTTACCATAAAGTCAGCGATATTTTTAAAACGGAAAATAAGAAATCGTATGCAAATTAAGACGTGGAATTATTTTACTTCGACATTACACGCATCGCGGGGTAATTTTAAATTTGGTATATGAATTATTGTCGATTTTTAGAATCCCATTAAATGGCGAATGAGAGTCGCCTGTCGAGTGCAAAGGGTTAATCCTATGCTGACAGAGATCTGCGCGTCTAATAAACGACTCTTTTTTAATAATAAAACAGTACACTATGTTTCCCGCAACTCTTGAACTCTGATTCTCGAACAAACGATTCTCTAATCACTATGACTACAGGCATTCTGCCCTGCCCGCACCCTTGCACCCTTATTTAGCCCTGTCCCTACTACGGGTATGAGACGCCATTTACACACCACGGGTGACTATAGTCACCGGCCACAAAAATTGAGTCGAAAATTAAGTCAAGTGCTACCGTTCCTCTTACCTCTCTTCGCAAAGAATTGCAAGCTTATTGCGATGGTCAGTGTTTTTCCTTTTCTCTTTTTCCCCAAAAGATTTTCGTGGAAACACTGAATGCTAAAGATTGCACTATCGTAATATTTCCATCTTTGACACGTCGCTTTGCATCCTTATTTAAAGTCTAACCTAACCTAACACTCTCTTTTCTTATACTAGCTCTCTTCGTTGATCACTCATTTCTCACGCGTCCTAGCCTTTGGTGGACCAGGTACTTCAAACACTTGGAAACGTTCCTAGACTTTCGTTCATTGCTTGTACTAGACCCAATCATAAATATCTCATCTGTACAATCCTTGCACGTGGTCATCTATCCATCCGCATGCACGTCAGACATCAGCCCAAACACCCCAGCCGAACCCAATACTGCTCTTAACACCATTTCCTTTGCTAGAGTCCTTTCCAGCTCTCAACACCGCAATAATAATCGAAAGGAACGATTTTCAACGTAGATTTATTTTCTCGATCGCGAAAAATTAACAAATCGGTGGAAAATGGTATATTGTAAATTTTCAAGCAGAGGTAACGACCGACTGATCTTTCACGATGATCCCTAGATGATGGCGGCGGCCGATGGTTCCCTATAAGAGGCTGAAAGTGAGAACAGGAACGAGAGACAAGGGGATAATAACAACGCGGTCGGTCTGGATTTTTCTGTCGATGGTGGTGGTATTAAAAACTCGTAACGCGGTTTAATAAACGATACGTGACCGGTTGCTGGCACGGTAACGATCGTTCCGACCAAACGTAGTCGAAAAAACCGACACGTCGGATGGGAATACGGAATAAGAGAAGGCCCGTAGGAGAAGAGGAAACGTAGAGTTCGTAAGGGAGGATCACGTTAAAACGCGAGGGAAAAGAGAAGAGCGTGAATAAGAAAGGGGGCAGGGGGACGGAGGGGCACGAGAAGAAGAAGAAGAAGAAGAAGAAGCGCGCGGTCGCGGTAGCAATCGACAGACCCGTCATTAAAAATCAGTTAACCTCGCAATTACCGTGCGAGTCCGAGCCTATTAAGTGCGCGTAATCGGAAGGGACTTTTTTGGAATAATCGTTTGCAGCGAGCTCGCGGAGAAACGAGCTCGTAGGACTCGCAATCAGATCTGCGACTATTAAGGGGCAAAGGAACGCTTTGTTTCGCGGCAAGGCGAACGGGAATAATGGGACGATGCTAAGGATTCTTTAGGAAAAGGACACTGTGTGAAGAAATACGTGCGATACCTTGTCTCGAATGGGAAATACTCCTCGCGGGACTGAAAGCCTCGGGGAGGGGGGACGAGTAACGTAACAGGTGGGCCCGTGAGCGACCGTTCCGAGGGCCCGACAGATTTCACTCTCGAGATCTTGCAAGCGTACTCTTAATTTCCTCGTCTTATGAATTATAGGAAAAAGAGAACAAACATCGCGGGGGAAAATAAAGTTTAAGAAATTGAAAATGGCACTTCGTAACTGGAGGTACACCTCTGCAGAGACATTGACGAATCTGCGATACGTAATTTGGCACATTCGGGACCTCAAGGAAGACGAGAAATAAATAATATCGAAGGGAAGAACGAGAATTGAAAAATTGAAAATGCTACTTTGCGCGTCACTCGTGCCGCTGTGCAGACGTTGATAAATCTGGGGTACGTAATTTGGTACTTTCGGGGTCTCGAAGCGTAAAAGGACTGGAGAAAGAATTCCCCTGTATTACTGGGTCTTGTTTTCATCCATTTCGCTAAAACAGAAAATTTGCAAAATAAATTCGTCGAAAATTTCCCGTCAAAGAAATTCCCTACTGTAAAGGGCTAATATTTTTAATTTCGACGGATTACCAATTAATCGTTAAATCCCAGTCTCGTTACCTAACCTAACCTCGCTGAGTTCCCGATGAAAAGGAACACCCGGTACATACCGCGAGTCGGGGATCGCGCGAGAAGAGTTAGGATACGAATCAGCGGCATCGATTTTTCGATTTAACAATTGGAAGCTCGAACGGACCGTTAGATGGGGAAGCTTTCATTTACCTTGGCTTAAGTGGCCACTTACGAGTCTATAACCCTTTCTTTACCTACGTTATTGCTTCGTTAAAGCATCATTTTCCTCTCTCCTGATTTCCACCGCGCGACTGCGACTGGCCGATACTCAACGGAGGCCCATTCCCCGGAGTTATTCCCGACTCTGTTCGAGTCCGTACTTAACTCGCCTACCATATAAGACTTCCGGAAGAGCCGTTTGCTCTCGATATGTTGCTCCGCGTTCGGCCTGTACCCGGCAGAAGTTCAAGAGAGAGCCGATCCGGCGGAGTAGTTACGGATAAGTTTGTCGGTGCTTAAGTGGCGCCGAATACGGTGCTGTAAGTACAACCTGCTCGTGGCGGTGGTTCCCCGTACGTGTGTACGGGGGCCACACGAGCGTATATAGGTGTGCCACGGTGTAAGCGCCGTCGGATGATTGCGGAGCGGCGAACTGGTCCGATAGCGGGGAGCAGAAATGCTGGAAATCCTCTTTAACCGAGCTCTTCCAATTCGGTCGATAATTTGAGCGTGTAATTGGTGCACGCGAGACCGGGCGAAATTCACGAAAGCCCGTGGTAAGGGGCACGGCGGACGGTACACCTTCCGAAAATCACACGGTAGACGTCGGTGAGGAGCTGGTCCCTCCGCGTATCCGTTATGCCTTTCGAAATCGACGGAGGCGCACAGGTCGGCTCGTGCCTTTCGTGGTTACCCTCGCGGTGGAATCTCGGAAGGCTGGAAAGAGGAATTCGGGAACGAAGCCCGAAACAAATAGTTACAAAACTGGCCGCGGACGGGAGACAAAGTGTTTCGCAGAGGAGAGACGAACAAGCAGCAGTGGCGTGGCGAACCGTGGCCGTTTTAAGCCCGTTGCCATTATCTCGAGAAAAAGGGCCAGCCTTTGGGAACCGGTCGCACAGAATCCCGGGTTCGCGATAATATTTTGCGACACTGCGAGACGGGACGAGGGTAAGTCCAAGGATAGGTTAGGGGGCCTAAGAGGCGAGTGATTTGGGCCCAGGTGGGGCCCGGGCTGATTAATGTGACCCACTATGCACGCCCGCTATATGGGCCGACCTGGCTCATTTGCATTTGCATCGGCACGGACCACCGTGTTCTCCGCTCGCGGACTTCTTTTCGGAACGAACAAGCTCGTGTCCGGAGCTCTCCATTCAGCCGCTACCATTTCGACCGCGCCAGGGATACGTCTCGAAGCTGCAACGATTATCCAGGCTGGAAGAGGGAATCCCCTGATAAATGATACCGGCGGATCTAAATCCGCTACTCGTCCCCGTTCGCTGCCGCACTTTAAATCACTCGGCCGCACGGCCGCCGCACGGCCGCCGCACGGTAGGCCGGTTGCAATAGAAACCACGATTCGGAAGGTGTCGTCGATCGTTCGCGCGTGCAACCACCGGCCATTCGCAACCGCGTGGGCGTTTATTGGCGACCTGCTTAACATAGTCGACGGTTAGCGGATTCAATGATCGTGTAATTGCCGGCTGCAAACCGGACGGTCGCTTGCCAAGCGTTTTACTCGAGACTCGCCGAACGTTTGTCGCGGTTACGACCACGTGGGGAAAGA
>NW_016907864.1:181681-186710 GCF_001483705.2 Eufriesea mexicana | reverse complement strand
GAAAGAGTTTGGAAATGTCTCTCGGGTATATCTTATCGTTTAACGCGTACCTCCGCGCTTCCAACGGCTCTTCTTTCTACCGCGCCGAGTTCCGAGTTTCGCGCCATTACCGACCGTGCAAATAGTCGAGGCTGAACCAAAGATGCTGGGCTTTCACTTTAATAGCTCGGTAAAATAGGTAAAAACTGCCCTTTCTTTTGGTACCTGGCAACATTTCCAATCTGGAGTTATTTATTTATTATACGATATATTTATTTTCATTTTCAACGAATTAATTACCGTTTTAAATTTTGACAACACTGTATGTCCAAACGCAGACGTGTAACATTATCGTCATTCAAATTAATAAGAAGAGTGCGAGTCCTTTGGATTATTGATTTAGTTAAAACTTTGCAGGTTTGTAGAATTAGTCAGCCAGTTCAAGAAAATGTACCATTACAAAGGCAACTATTGGATAGTTTTTGAGATATTTATGAGTAAAGCTTTATTATTCTTAACTAGAGATTTCTTCCCAATAGTTATGCATAGCATTGTGGCCTAACGGCAACATCCGAAAATTGCCAACAGCGTGGAAATTTTCGGATATAGCCATTAGGCCACAACAGCACTTGGTAAATATTCGAAATAAATCTGGAGTTGTTCTTATAATGATATATTTTCCTGAACTGGATGACTAAATCCACGAACTTACAAAGATTCAACTAAATCTATGACTTGGAGGACTAGCAATCTCCTTTTAATACGAAATTGCAAAATTGCAATCCCTTTCAAAAATCTCGCATTTTATTTAAAATCCCTTTAAAATAAAAACACGAACGGAACACGCAAAGGACGTGACAGCGTGACAGATATTAGGCTTTCACTTTAATAGCTCGGCAAAATGTGTAAAAACTGCCCTTTCTTTTGGTACCAAGCAACCTTTCGAATCTGAAATTTTTCATTCATTATACGATATTCCACTTTTCATTTTCAACGAATTAATAATTATCGTATTACATTTTGATAACCCGATATGTCGAAACGCAAGCGCGTAACGTCATCGTTACCCACACTCAGAAGAAATTGTAAAATTGCAATCGCTTTCAAGAATCTTCCATTTTATTTAAAATCCTTTTAAAATAAAAACACGCAAAAGTCGTTTAGAATACGATGACAGCGGGACAGAAGATGTTCGCGATTCCCTGTATCTATGTCAAGACGATAGTCTGGCGATAGGATCGGCGCGCGGAAAAAGTCAGCGAATTCTTGCACGAGGGACTATCATCGCGATGGAATCGCGTACGCCTACGCAAGGGGGCACGCGCTTCCATGCAGGTGCGTGGCGATGGGTTAGCGAGGGTTAATGCGCCGGGTAATAATTAAAACGCCATTTCCCAGAGGAGAGAAAGGCGAGACGAGGCGCGTTTGTAAAGGCGCTGCCGCGCCTATCCGTGGTAACGGTTCACCGGATGAATCTTTTCGTGGCCCACGTCGTTATATCGCGGCATACCTGTTCCATCCACCAGCCCAAGGATCGCGATGATACATATAAAATATGCGCGCGGATTTTAATAAATCCTCCGTTCAAATAATTTATGAATTACCGCGTCCAACTGGTCGTAGACAACGAGCGTACTTTCGCAACAAGAGAGACTCGCTTTTCGGGAATACTTGGAAGACAAGTCTCTCTCTCTCTCTTTCACTACTACGCGGTGTTCGCTATATCCGGCTATATTTCATTTCGCGAATCACGGCCGAGCGAATAATGGCACCTAGACAGTGTCCTTGTAACGCTCCAAGGATGGTACACGGAGGCTCGCGCGCGAAATTCGTCGGTTCGATACAAGTGTTCGCGTGTAGGTAAGTGGCGGTTGCATCTCGGCCACGAGAGCATACATTGTAACGAATTATCGCACGCGGTGCGGCATCGTAATTAAGAGTTACGCAACGGGTAATTGAGAAACCTGACACCTTTACGAAGCGCTACCTCGTCGACGCGGCGTATCGTATCGAGGAGCTTTAATAATAATACGGTTCCGCGATGATGGAACGCGCGCCAGACGCATCGCGACTCTCCTAGGTCCTAGAGGTACGAAACGGGTCCTCGATATGCCTTCGTCTCTCCGCAGGCCTGACGTAATCGCGTGTTCCCATGGTTTTCAGACAGACCGGTGAAAACCGCGAATTTATTAATTATCCCGGTCGCTCGCGCTCTTCTCTATCCCTGGCGGTGGCTCGTTTCCGATAAACTGCACAAGTCTCGCCGCGAAACGTTGGAACGCATCGATCACGTTGGAAAATCGCGCTCGCGGCGTGACCGGCTCGATCCATCTCAATTGGAATTACGCGGCCCGTTCGAGCGAGTGAAATATAATGTCAGCGGTAATGAAAATGTAGCCGCGGCAAAAAGGGCAGCGCGACGTTAAACGACCGGAGGATAATCCGCGCGGTGGTGGGTGATAAAGATGCCTCGATTCCACGGTCTAATTACCGGCGATTATTCGCGGGCCTAACGGCAACGGTCGCGCCAGCCCGCGCGCGTACGCGCGAGAAGGAAGGGAGGCGGCGAGGACGGGACGCGTAGTGCACGCACGATGAAGAAATAAGCATCGACTGTTAACCGTCCCGGGCAATTATTAATCGCGTCTCGGGGCTAATGACGAGCGTACCGTAGGTACGAAAGGGCCCGGAGTGAGAGCGTATGCTAATGAAGCGGCGAGAGTAGCTCCTTTTATTTTTCACGCGGATAATGTAACTTTGGTTGCCGCGGCGAGCGCGCCGCGCGAGTGATTAGCATCGGCTCTGACTCGCCGTACGATGAGGCTATTCCTCAAGAAGACCACGGGATAGGTGCAGAGGGGAATATTCCTCAATGTCGCGGTAGCCGATGAAGACCTCACCCGGGGTAGCTGCGAGCCTTGACCGCGTGTGCTGTAGGCTTCGTATATATCTCTATCTTGCCCGGTGCCGAGGCAGCGGTCAAAGTGCGAAATCCAGCTAACACGACCAAGGGCAAGCTAGACGAGGGGTTACCATGAGAACGAAGAGATGGTGAACGAGGAATTCGAAAAGTGAATTCAAAAATTTCCACGAATGGGCTTAAGGATGGGCTTGGTCTCTAGTTTCGAAAAATTTCCACCCCTTTCTGTCACTCGAGATTCTCGATGTTAAATTGATAAAGAGAAGCACTATTAATTGCTCAAAGGGAATATTCCTGTACTCCTATTATTCCTTGCTCGTCAAATTAAATTTCGAAAGTCTGTAAAATTTTGAGAATTTAAAAATTTCCACCGGTTAACGAGGGTGTTTCACAGGATGGACGTACCAAAAGTTTATCCCTCTTATAGGGGTGGACTTGGTCTCCAGTTTCGAAAAATTTTCACCCCTTTCTGTCACTCGAGATTCTCGATGTTAAATTGATAAAGAGAGGCACTATTAATTGCTCAAAGGGAATATTCCTGTACTCCTATTATTCCTTGCTCGTCAAATTAAATTTCGAAAGTCTGTAAAATTTGGAGAATTTAAAAATTTCCACCGGTTAACGAGGGTGTTTCACAGGATGGACGTACCAAAAGTTTATCCCTCTTATGGGGGTGGACTTGGCCTCCAGTTTTGACAAATTTTCACCCCTTTCTGTCACTCGAGATTCTCGATGTTAAATTGATAAAGAGAGGCACTATTAATTGCTCAAAGGGAATATTCTTGTACTCCTATTATTCCTTGCTCGTCAAATTAAATTTCGAAAGTCTGTAAAATTTGGAGAATTTAAAAATTTCCACCGGTTAACGAGGGTGTTTCACAGGATGGACGTACCAAAAGTTTATCCCTCTTATGGGGGTGGACTTGGCCTCCAGTTTTGACAAATTTTCACCCCTTTCTGTCACTCGAGATTCTCGATGTTAAATTGATAAAGAGAGGCACTATTAATTGCTCAAAGGGAATATTCTTGTACTCCTATTATTCCTTGCTCGTCAAATTAAATTTCGAAAGTCTGTAAAATTTGGAGAATTTAAAAATTTCCACCGGTTAACGAGGGTGTTTCACAGGATGGACGTACCAAAAGTTTATCCCTCTTATGGGGATGGACTTGGTCTCCAGTTTTGACAAATTTCCACCCCTTTCCCGTCACACGTGATTCTCGATATTAAATCAAGAAACAGAGACGTTATTAATTATCCAAAGGAAATATTCCTGTATTCTACTATTTCTTGGTGATCCAATTAAATTTTGAAACTAAAATTTGAAGAATTCAAAAATTTCCACCGGTTAATAAGGACGTTTACGTTTCACAGGAGGGACGAATCAAAAGTTTAAGTTTATTAAGCCTCTTAGGGATAGGCTTGGTTTCTAGTTTCCAAGAATTTCCACCCCTTTACTGTCACTCGAAATTCTCGATATTAAATGGATAATCAGGGGCGCTATTAATCGTTCAAAGGAAATATTCCTGTATTCTACTATTCCTTGGTGATCCAATTAAATTTCGAAACTCTGTAAAATTTGGAGAATTCAAAAATTTCCACCGGTGAACGAACCAAAAGTTTATCCCTCTTAGGGGTGAGCTTGGTCTCCAATTTCGAAAAATTTCCACCCTTTTTTTTCACTCGAAATTCTCAATATTAAATGGATAAATAGAGGCGCTATTAATTGCTGAACGGAAATATTCCTGTATTCCTATTGTTACGAGTTTCTCATATCTACCCTGTACTCGGCCTAGTAACAAGAACGAACTGTCACTTCGTAAAAATAATAATGCAGCACCTTCCAAAATATTTGGACGGAAATTTCCAACTTCCGGAATAGTAATCCAGAACCTATTATAACATTCGGCAAAGAACAATCACGGCTGTTCGCCATGAAAAGGGGTGTCTTCTGCCGAATTTCAGCGAGTTAAGTTGACAGCGTTTAGGGTTAATCTACTTCTACCTCCTGTACCTTTGGAAACTTTCATCAATCCAATAATCCAACTCATATAAGAAGAGTTCCAATTGCGATCTGTAACACTATTACACATTCCTGTTCAAATAAAATTTCTAAATTCTCTAAAATTCGG
>NW_016907864.1:177304-181554 GCF_001483705.2 Eufriesea mexicana | reverse complement strand
CACCCCTTTCTGTCACTCGAGATTCTCGATGTTAAATTGATAAAGAGAGGCACTATTAATTGCTCAAAGGGAATATTCTTGTACTCCTATTATTCCTTGCTCGTCAAATTAAATTTCGAAAGTCTGTAAAATTTGGAGAATTTAAAAATTTCCACCGGTTAACGAGGGTGTTTCACAGGATGGACGTACCAAAAGTTTATCCCTCTTATGGGGGTGGACTTGGCCTCCAGTTTTGACAAATTTTCACCCCTTTCTGTCACTCGAGATTCTCGATGTTAAATTGATAAAGAGAGGCACTATTAATTGCTCAAAGGGAATATTCTTGTACTCCTATTATTCCTTGCTCGTCAAATTAAATTTCGAAAGTCTGTAAAATTTGGAGAATTTAAAAATTTCCACCGGTTAACGAGGGTGTTTCACAGGATGGACGTAACAAAAGTTTATCCCTCTTATAGGGATGGACTTGGTCTCCAGTTTTGACAAATTTCCACCCCTTTCCCGTCACACGTGATTCTCGATATTAAATCAAGAAACAGAGACGTTATTAATTATCCAAAGGAAATATTCCTGTATTCTACTATTTCTTGGTGATCCAATTAAATTTTGAAACTAAAATTTGAAGAATTCAAAAATTTCCACCGGTTAATAAGGACGTTTACGTTTCACAGGAGGGACGAATCAAAAGTTTAAGTTTATTAAGCCTCTTAGGGATAGGCTTGGTTTCTAGTTTCCAAGAATTTCCACCCCTTTACTGTCACTCGAAATTCTCGATATTAAATGGATAATCAGGGGCGCTATTAATCGTTCAAAGGAAATATTCCTGTATTCTACTATTCCTTGGTGATCCAATTAAATTTCGAAACTCTGTAAAATTTGGAGAATTCAAAAATTTCCACCGGTGAACGAACCAAAAGTTTATCCCTCTTAGGGGTGAGCTTGGTCTCCAATTTCGAAAAATTTCCACCCTTTTTTTTCACTCGAAATTCTCAATATTAAATGGATAAATAGAGGCGCTATTAATTGCTGAACGGAAATATTCCTGTATTCCTATTGTTACGAGTTTCTCATATCTACCCTGTACTCGACCTAGTAACAAGAACGAACTGTCACTTCGTAAAAATAATAATGCAGCACCTTCCAAAATATTTGGACGGAAATTTCCAACTTCCGGAATAGTAATCCAGAACCTATTATAACATTCGGCAAAGAACAATCACGGCTGTTCGCCATGAAAAGGGGTGTCTTCTGCCGAATTTCAGCGAGTTAAGTTGACAGCGTTTAGGGTTAATCTACTTCTACCTCCTGTACCTTTGGAAACTTTCATCAATCCAATAATCCAACTCATATAAGAAGAGTTCCAATTGCGATCTGTAACACTATTACACATTCCTGTTCAAATAAAATTTCTAAATTCTCTAAAATTCGGCGAATCCAAAGATTTCCAGCATGGTGAATGCAAAAGGATGTCACGATTCGTTGCAGAGATGTCCCGTGCAGACACGGTACACCGGTATCTCGATCTTTAGATCGTAACTAATCGGTGACGATGAGCCTATCCGTGGATCGACAATCGAGGAATCTATTAACCGGGCGAATTCGGTACGAGCGTATGCCCAAAGCGTTAATTAATCACGCCGGTTAACCGGGTATCGTTCGGCGGATGGTTTACAGGCCTCGGCGCGAGGCTCGCGGGACGTGCGTGAAATTGATTTAAGATCGACGCGGCTGTAAACAGTTATTTAAACGGAAAGAATACCGGGACTCGTCGGAGGTGCGAACGAACGCCTCGTTACGCTCTCGGGGTACCGGCGTCGTTGGCGGAAGGTATATGGTTATTGCAAGACAGTTGGAAACGTCTCCCGGCAAAAATGCCATCGCTAATCACGCGCGATCTAATCGTCCGGCCTTTCGGCGCTCGTGGCAGTAAAATCGGGTACCGCGACGCTTTGCAGCGCGTCGAAGCGGATACTCGTTACTCGTGGAAGCGCGAGTACCGGTAGAGCGTGCGAAGCAATTCCACGGCGCGGATACCTGTGGCATAAACCGTGTGTGCGTTTGCGGGCATTTCACAGACGAACCATCGTCATTGTCATCGTCATCGTCGTCGTCGTCGTCGACGCTGTTTTACAAAGCTCGAAGCAGAAACGCATCGCCAGGGCGGGGACCGCGGAAGGGGGGCATAAGACGCGCCGTGCGGCGTGTTAAGAAAAAAAGGCGGGAAAAGAGAGAAGCGTAATTACGAATAAAAGTTTCAATTAGCTCTGAGGCTAAACGTGGTCATCGCGGCAGCGTGATTCATAGGCCATATAAACCGTGTGTGCATAGCCGGGGCGAGCAGCGTGGTCGCGGTGCGAGATCGCCGAAGGATGATGATGCCGCGTAGCGCTACCTTTCACTTTGTTTTCCCGACGATGCCTCCGCTAAATATTAACCTCCGTGACAGAGATGCTTTTCCCGTCTGTCGCGTCCCATGACCATTATCGAACGTTACGCCGATGCGCCGAGGCTGAAAATTCAGGCGGTTGCCGCTTTCCAAGCCGAATATATATAGCCTCTCCCGTAAACTCTTTAACCCCGTCGTGTATTACATTGTAGCGCGAGGCAGTCGCCAACCACGGCAAATTAAACGCAGAGATACCGCTGTTAAACGTCCCACCGTTCGCGCCGCATCTCGTCGCGCCTTTCTTCGTTTTTCCGCCATTTTCTCCTTCCCCCTTTTCCCATCCTCTGTCCCGCCGTTTCGCCTCCTTTTTCCACGCTTTTATCACCGCGTCGTTACGACGACACTTTTACCACAGCCTAGAAGGAGTGCCGCCTGCTCGCTCGCGTAGAAGAAGGTGCAAGAACGATCGCGAGCGTTGACGTACCGACGATTCTTCGCGCGGATAAGTTACGAGGTGTACGCGGAGTCGGCGGCCAAGTTACAGCTGCCGAAGCTGTTATTAACGTTATTCAATCATCGCTCGAGTTTCAGCCGAGGGTTCTACGACCTCGTTCTTCCGACCTGGTTCGACCACCACCCGTGCTAGAAATCCCGCGCGACGTCGAGCACCGACACGTCGACGATAAAAATTTCCGTCGACCACGCTCCAAGCTAATTCCAAACATCCGATCCTGTTAAACGCCTCTGAAAGGATCTTGCGCCACGCTAACAGGTAAAAAAAGCAGAAATCGCGGTGTATCGATCGTGCGTTGTCATCGTTCGACCACCTATGTAGCTAGCCACGACTTTCCTCCCCGCCCTCTCGTTCATCCCGTTACTCCATCCTGCGTTTCCTAAAATCCCGACGACGTTCGTCGATTTGTTAGAAGCTCGTGCTCGAACCCTCGATCGTGGACATTCTACTTCGTCAAACGCAATCGACGAAAATCAATTTTTTCCCGTACCGTCGAGCGGGATTTCAGCGAGATGACGCGCTATTCAGCGAACGGCTGGAACGGTACGTCGTTGGAGCCGGAGAGACGCGACGCGAGTGACGTTAACGAGCGACGCGACCCGTAATGGGATTACTTTGCGTAAATCACGAAACTGGCCGGTCGTCCTGGTCTTCTACGCTTATTACGTGTGCGTTCGACGACTCGCGCTCCTCCGTCCGCACCCCTCTTCTCCGTTGCACCGTTGAGATACGTTCGACGTTTAACCCCAGGGTCCCCGCCGCGCTGGAAACCCCCGATGCATCGATCCTTGACCAGCCGCGGAGGAGCGCACACCGAGGCGAACACGCTCGGATATTACCTGGAACTCCGGGAATTCTATCTTCCGCGATGGCGATAGTCGAGAGCGAACCGGCCAACGATCGTCTCGTCTCGTCTCTTCTCTAATCGGGACTTTACGAGCACCCTGTATTCCGGCATGCGTGCCTCGTGCGCGACCTCTGCCGACCTATCCCGACCTCTCCCACATTACCTCGTCCACGCACCTCGGCTTGCCGCGGATACCACGACGCGGTGGAACTTCTTCGAACCGGGATTACCCCTCGACGACGACGTCCATCGCGGTCTAGCAGCGCCGCCAAATTAGTTCTCGTCGATTCCGAGACTCGCGCCTGCGCGTTCGAGCAAACGTTCGCCGGACCTAACCTGCGCGCCGCTCGTCGGTCAGCCTTTGAAACAGGCCCGGGGGAGAAATTTTCGCGGGCACACGAGATTACGGCTCCGAGAGAGCTTATCCGATAGCCGGCCGGCTGACTGAGACGAGGCAGCGGTACGCGCATAGCGCAGAAACTCCTCCTCGAGGAATTCTTCCTGCT